>NC_032094.1:0-199100 GCF_000182965.3 Candida albicans SC5314 | reverse complement strand
GTTGTTCGAATTAGTCATTTCATCCATTAATGTTCTGTAAAACTCAGTTAATATTCCCATACACTTGTAAAATCTGATCTTTAGCAAATGGTAAACTTACTTGATGGCATATATTTCTTATTTCTCTGTAGTAGCCACTGAAAGTTGTCCAGTATTGAGGCGACTTTTCCAATAACAAGATACAAGTGTCTAAATTCTGAGATCTGCATTCACTGGGATAGGATATTTCGGCATTTTCAAATTCACATATTGATAATTGTATTGCAATCAGTTTCTGTTGGAATGGGGAGATTGTCTCAATACCCTCAGCGCATTGATTTATTATTGGTTCCAATGCTTTTTTGGCACAATCATTTCTCCAATTGTCTGACAATTCAAACTTGAAATCACCAAAAAGCTGTAAATCGTGTGCAACAACCATGACCAAACAATGAATAAGCAAGACAATAATCATTGACTTTGTTGAGTAGTTTGATCAAATACAGCATTTCACTGGAAATATTGGTTGTATTATATGACTGGCATAACGGTCAGTTGGACAAACTTCAAACAATTCTGAAACATGTCTGATTTGGAGTTTATACTACCATCACATAGTCTATTCATTCTATTCAAACAATTCTATCAATAGAGTAATTCTTTTGAAAGTCATTATTGGCAGATCTGTTGAGTGTTAACGTAAAAATATTAAAATGGTTTTGACAAGAACTTTGAAAGAAACAATTCGGAAGAATATTTTGGTGGAGAAAAAAATATACAAAACTGCTGTGAAAAATTTTAAAAACCAAGCCTAAGCTCCTATATCTGAAAAGTATCTTCCATGCTAGAAACAAGGATATTAAGATCATTACCTCAGGTAAGGAAATACCTGGTAAAACGCTTTCGATCTCCCTTTCTGTTTCTTCCTAATGAAACAAAGCATATATTTGATGAAGAAAAACTAACACCAGAAGAAAATAAAGCAGCTATTCCATTAAAACCAAATTACGACAATTTAGAAAAAATACATCATGAAGTGATAAATCCAGAAGAAGTATCAGATCTCGTGGTAAAACTTAACTCAAATGATATTCTAGTAAGCATATTGTCGAAAGATGGATATCTATTTGGTGATAAAAATTATTTACTTACAGGAACAAATAAACCAACCAGGTTCAAGGCTACAAGTATTTTGAATAGTTGGTGCCGAATTTTCAATAATCAAATTAAAGACTTGAAAGAAATTTCTCCAATGCAATTCTGGGATCCTGTCGTATCACCCCAAATCAGTAAAGCTATTGAAGAATATGGAGATAATTTTGAAAAACTTTTCCAAGAAACAAGGGCATTGAAGAATTCTAAATTGAAAAAACATGGAGATATCCCACCATCAGAATTAGTGGACATGATTACGGTGGATAATTTGTCACTTTATGTTTTGAACAACTTGAGTTCTATTGAATCCTTAGCAGTATTTGTTGGGTTTATGCGGAATCATATTGAATATTATACCGTCGAAGGTTTAAGTGAGATATTAGCAAAATTGACTGATATTTGTTATAGATTACATGGCGACATTGATTATGAGTTATATTTATCAGTGAAACAAAAACATCCTGGTGTCATTCAGAAACTACCATCCGATACTATTGATAAATTGGCCAATTTGTTAGCCTCAAAGAATTGGGAGTTATCCAAGGAGTTGATCCGGGTGCTTATCAAGCGAGATGTGTGTCCTTCAGAAACAACAATGAATGAGTTCTTACTCAATTTCGTTAATAGTGACCCCGAAACAAAATTAAAAGAGTTATCGTTCCTAAAACTGGCCATTTTTAGCAGAGGAGTGAACGAATTATCATTACAAATAGTCTTGACAACCATAAGGAATATTCACGAATTTAGCAAATTAATAGAGTTGATTAAAACCTCAAATCAATGCCAATTAATCTTATCAAAATACCAGCACATCTTGTTTGCAACATTGAAAAGAGTGACTACTAATTTACCGTTACAAAAAGCTCAATTTGTTAGAGTATTAACTGAAAACAATGTCCATGTTGACAACGATTTGATGAGAGTTTTAGAAAACTGACTGGCCGACAGATTTGGCGGAGATCTGTAAATATTATTGTAAATCGTCTATTAATATGTATAAATTAATCATTATACTGGTCGTAAATTTTGTAATTCTATGAACTCATGTGGACTGCTTCCACGTCTAGAATCATCAGTGTCAAGGAAAGTTCTTGGTTCTACAATGCTGACATCGTGGTGCTCAGATAGTAGTGATCCAGCTGTATTGGAAGTAGGTTGCTGGACATTGTCGCCATTTCTAGTGTAAAATCCATCTGTGTAAACATAGAATCCATCGTCACTGGCATTATCGTTCCAAAACTCATCAACATAAGTTTTTCTCATTATTCTCATATCATCATTAGCATATCGATATTCACTTTCAAAAAACTTTCTTGAAGAAATTGATCGCTTGATGAAACACAACATCGATGTGACTAAAGCCATCAGCACAATCGGTATTAATTGAAGCCATCCAAGGTATGACAAGTTCGGGGTAAACAATAAAATATCAGCTAAAAAAGCCAACAACGTAGTTAACACTGAAAAAAAAGTAAACACTAACATTAGATTTAAAAAAGGAGTTAAATCAAATATTGTTTTATTAATGGTTACGCTTGCCCTTTTGTTATTATGATTTGTATTGTCAATGTTGTTGTTGTTGTTATCTTCTTCGTCAGAGTGTATGGTTATTTCATGCAGACTATCGTTGAGTTGTATACCTTCTAGGTCCTTCTTAGTCTTAATGTATTTGAAAAATAGTATTATGATTAGCCCAAAAATAACTATCAACAATAAGCTCGAAAAGCAAAAGGCAACAACATGAACCACTAATAACTTGGAAATTGTATATCGTACATCTGATGGCAAGACAATACCACCAGTTCCAAAAGATTCATCGTTGTCATATGCATAAAATGTGCTATTAGTGGAAGGATATCCAATACTTGGTTTTGAGCATATATGTCGTTCAACATTACATATCCCAAATACTCCAAATTTGTAATTGTTATAATATGATAAATAGATGTTTGCATCAGGTGTCGTGAAGGGAACCGCTATTACTGGTAGTAGCTGTATTACCCAGCACACAATTAACAATATTAATAATGCTATAAATGCTTTGAACATCGCATGGATCTGGATTTCATTTAGTGCCGATTGGGGGGTGTAGTTGATATCCGCAGTTTTTTCAAGTGTTTATCTGAGAACATCACTGAAAAAAATATACAGTGAGCATTTTTTGCTTGTGCTACATCAACAGATTCATTATTATATTTTTGAAAGAATTTATCACTGTAGTGGTTATTGAGATGCATTAACTTACATGGTACTTACTAGCGTGATTCTTTGTAGAGACAAAGCAGAGATTATTAACAACATTAAGGCTTTATCTGAGTGGTTTTTTATTTTGTGAAGTTAAACTTTACAAAGATAGCAGACTATTGTTGATGAACTTCTAGATTTATCAGTTTGTATCTGCAAGATATTCAATGAATCTGCTTTTAGCAAACATTTTCAGATATTGGTCCTAGTATACAGCTGACAGCTTAAAATATTCAGCCAATCTGATACATTTAGTTAAAGTATTGTCAGCCCCACGGAGAGAAAAAAATAGTCACACCTTAAATTATTTTCTCTTCTACTACATATAATATTTACCACCAACTGATAACTACTCCTCCAACAATTCAAATTCCATACTTTCATGTTTCATTGTCCACAGACTTCTTGAAGTGAAAACCTTTAGCAAATGTATTTAGGGTTGGTCTTATCGTTATTTGTTTCCCAAATTTTGCATCTAATAAGCGCTCATCCCATCAACGACGACAATTCGATATTCATAGATAACCGCGACCCCACCACACCAATTGACTCCGAGATCTATTCCAATCTATATACATATGCACATTTAATTGACATATCGTATTGCATTTCAGAAGTCAACAGAATAGAAGAACCATTTAAATGTAATTTGAATTGTGAAAAGAGATTTCCTAACATTTCTTTAGTTTATCAGTTTTATTTCGACGACTCGGTTACAGGGTACATTGCCAAAACAACATCAAACATCTTTAGATATAATGAAACAATTGCAGAAGACAAAAAAACAATAATTGTTGCACTTCGAGGGACAAGATCAATATTCGACACTTTAACTGATTTAAAAGTTGATATGATACCATATTCGAATACTGGGACTAAACTACCGCTTTGTGGATTCGATTGTAAAGTTCATAGAGGATTTCATGATTACTATACAAGAACCTTATCTATTATACATCCATATATAATGGAGGAGTTAAATGATTGTATCGAGGATGATAATTATGAACTAATTATTTTGGGCCATTCATTGGGTGGTTCAATTGCCTATCTACTAGGGTTGCATTATCTTGATTTAGGTTTTGATAAGCTAACCTTGGTCACAATGGGTCAACCATTGCTTGGAAATGAAAATTTTGTAAGTTGGGGAGATAAAGTGTTAGGGAGTGTGAATGAAGCTAAACATAACGAGTTTAAAAGGAAATTTTTGAGAGTTATTCATAAGAATGATGTTATCACGACTTTACCCAGGGATCAAAATATATTTAACCGATATAGTCAGTTTGATAACCAAATATATTTGAATTGTTCTGAGACAGATACGAGACCAACTATTAACGAAGTTATTGATTGTTATGATGGATCCAATAATCAATGCATTGCCAAAGATTTCCCTTTTTTGATGTTTGAAAGACGTAATTATTTACAAATACACATCAATTATTTCAGACAAATGGGGTTATGTGGAATATTGAATTGATGTATGGGTTATTTATTTCTCTTTAGGTTTTTATAGTGGAATTCCAGCTACCATTTCGCTTACCTAATCTCACGTTTTCTTCTGAATCTTAATCAACAAATATCAATTTTTTTCAGTTGCTTCAACTAATACTCTACTCCTCCATTGAATGAAGACATTATTCATTTCAACACTCTCCATATTGCTTGTATCATTACTTTTCACATATAAACCACTCACCACCAAACTAAATCTATTCACTCGTTTCATTTCCATGTCTCACACTACTCACCCATATCAGAAGGAACTTGAAGTTGCAACTTTGGCTGTGAAGCGTGCCTCGTTGCTCACTAAACAATTGAGTGATTCCATTGTGCAGACTGCCAGGTCTGGTACACTAACCAAGGATGATAAATCGCCTGTGACTATTGGAGATTTTGCCCTGCAAGCGATCATCAACCACGCTATTAAATTGAATTTCCCTAGCGACGAGATTGTTGGTGAAGAGGATTCACAGGAATTACAGGAAAATAGCAGTTTAGCTGACCAAGTATTAAGTCTAATCATCAAGATCCAACAGGAAACTAGTGTGTACAATGATGTTGTTGGAACATTGACAGACAAGAACAAAGTGTTCCAGAGCATCGATTATGGTAACTCGCAAGGTGGACTGAAGGGGAGATTCTGGGCATTGGACCCAATTGATGGGACCAAAGGATTCCTCAGAGGTGACCAATTTGCAGTGTGTTTGGCATTGATTGAAGATGGGAAAGTGGTATTAGGTGTTATTGGATGTCCAAACTTACTGGAAAACATTGTATCGAACGAAGAACATTCAGGGGTTGTTGGTGGGTTGTACTCTGCTGTCAAAGGAGTTGGCTCATTCTACAGTGAGTTGTTCAAAGAAGGTACTGAGCCATTGTCACAACAAAAACCAATAAAAATGCAAAACCACACAAACCCTAGCCAGTTGAAAGTTGTTGAAGGTGTTGAAAAAGGTCATTCTTCGCATTCAACCCAAGCTGAAATCAAAGCTAAATTGGGCTTTGATCCAACCACTGTGGCAAAACAAACTGTTAACCTCGACTCACAAGTCAAATACTGTGTGTTGGCAAGTGGACAAGCAGACATATATCTCAGATTGCCAGTAAGCGATACATACCGTGAGAAAATCTGGGACCATGCAGCCGGTAACATTTTAATATACGAAAGTGGTGGTCAAGTAGGTGATGTTACTGGTGCACCATTGAATTTTGGTAATGGCAGAACATTAGATTCTAAAGGTGTGATTGCCGCAAAAWAAAGAAATATTTGATAAGGTTATTGATGCAGTTACTGAAATAAGAAAGTCAAGCACTCCAAGAGTTTGATAATCACTTTGCACCCTGAATAGATTTATATCTTTACAAGTAAATGGTATCTTTATTATTATGCAAATGTGTAATTAAATTTTTTAAAAAACAGTCTAAACTTATAGAATTATATATAAAAAAACGTTTATGCAACAATAGCCCAGAATTTATCCCATGCATTCTTTGGTGGTGGAATATCAAATTCTGCATCATTAATATCTCTAACACCAGAATCAATATCACATTCATCCAATGGAACCAAAATATTGCTCATTTTAAAAGAATCTTTCCCGAATCCATAAAAGAAAAAGTGGAATCCAACCCAAAGAACAACGAATAATATAACAGAAATATAAGCAGTGAAAAAATCACTAGCATTGAAATCCCAAAACACGGTAAAACCTTGAATTAAAACCACAATGAAACAAACAACCATACCATAGTAAGCACTAAATGGCATAAAGAAAGCTTTGAAAGGTAGGGTATCTCTGCTGATACCCCTTCTTTGAAGAGTTTTCATAAATCTAATGTGACTTACGGAAATGAATCCCCATGAGATTAACCCTGCGGTTGCAGTAATATTCAAAAGCCAAGTGAAAGCTTTGTTACCTTGACTGGAACAGGCCAAGTAACCTAATGCACCAAATGCAGCAGTAAAGGCAACGGCAAAGAATGGAACACCACCTTTATTGGTTCTAAGGAAAAATTTAGGAGCAACACCAGCTTGAGCTAAACCATAGAGGATACGTGATCCAGAATAGATGTTTGAGTTACCAGCTGAGATAATGGTTGTGACAATGACGGCATTGAAAATGTGTGGTAAGACTTTAGTACCGGAATTTTCCATAGCAATAAGGAATGGAGAATTTCTTGTAAAACCACCATCTTGAGTAAGTTTTGGATCGTTGTAAGGCACTAAAAGACCCATGAAAAGCATACACAAAACGTAGAATACCAAAATTCTGAACATAACTTTTCTAATAGCACTTCTAAGAGCTCTTGGAGAAGCTTCACCGGCGGTAACAGCAACTAATTCAGTACCTTGGAAAGTGAAAATGGAGTTAATAAGCCCACTAACAAATGCAGCAACATATTTACCATTATTGTTAACTAAAATACCATCACCCCAAGCATAACCGTTTCTCCAATAACGGAATCCGACAGGACCGGTTTTACCAGCACCACAAACCATGATGAAAGCATAAATGATCCAACCGAAAACGGCAATAATTTTAATCGAAGCAATCCAAAATTCCACTTCCCCATAAAATTTCACAGGGAAAAAATTGAAAATTGTCAAAATAACGAAAAATATAGAAATCCAAGCTGCTAAGGGCACGGCATCAGTCCAGAATTGAATAACTTGACCAACAACAGATAATTCTAAACCAAAAGTGACAGCCCATGAGAACCAATATAACCAACCATTAGCAGCACCACAACTCTTGGAGACCCAACGAGTGACGAATTGAGCAAAAGAACCAGAAATAGGGATGTAAGTAGCCATTTCACCAAGAGATTGTGTGACGGAAAAACAAATTGTTGTGACGAATAAAAATGAAATTAATGACATTACTGGACCAGTGGTATGAAGTAATGAACCTGTAGATATAAATAACCCTGTACCTATAGTACCACCAATGGCAATCATAGAAACGTGTCTGGCTTTTAAATCTCTTTTGACTTCACCAAATTCATCATTTATACTTGAAGCTTCTATTATATCTGAATCTTGAACAAAATCAGTTTGATGTTTAGTTTTTTTGTTTGATTTACTGATTGATGATGATATTGGTTGTACCAGTTTTTGATGGGATTCATTTGAACTACCCATTCTATATTTCTCATAATCTTCTGGCATATTGAGGAGATATATGATATATTTAGAGTTTAATTGGAAACTGGAAGAGGAGAAGATTTGATAAAAAAAGGAGAATATAAAGTGAACAAAAAAAACCTAAAATTCTAATAGAAACAATAGCAAATATATATCTATATATATGAATATATGAATATTTGTTGATAATATGAAATAATGGTTTTTAGTTAAATTGATAAAGACTAACTGCTAGTAGAGAAAAAAAAGAAATAAAAACAACAAAGGCTTAATAAAACAAAGGAAAAATTTAATGTGGAGGAAAAGAAAAGCAAGAAAAATTTCTACTTTTAGTCATTGATTGAGATAATTTATTTGATCAATTGATAAGAGAGATGCAGATCGATTAATTAATTAGGACTATTTTCCCTCAAATTATCTCTTACAGTTGTTAAACTAAATGGAAGAGATGAGCCAGTGGTGTGGCTAGTTTTGAAAAATTTTGCAATTTGGATGAGCTGCAATTATCTGTCCATTATACGTATTAAAGTAAACTTAAACGAGATATCAATTCGGATCAATTCATCCACTCACGTCCCAGTATCTCAACACTGATTGATAAGATTTCGGGGATTTTTTTTTGGCCAAGAAAAACAAGTCAGTAATAATCTTGTGTGGGGCCCAAATAAAGGGGGGATAACAAAGAATGAATTAATTAAGTTTTACTAATCAGTAGGGCCAAATCAACTAATCAAATGATTATGTATTATGTGAGATCAATTATTATTTAGGGCGTTTTGACATCATGGTTGGTTAGATGCGATGGCATAATTTATTTGGAACGGCAATTCATCGCGATAATTCATTCGCCTCGAATTTTTTAAACATTTCAAATTGCCTCATCGGAAAAAAAAAGAAACAAACACAACCTAAGAAAAGAAATTACTTTTAATTTACAGAAAAGATGAATAAGAGCTTTTGTGAGATCAATGAATTGAGTTATGGAATATTGAAAAACGCCTTGTCGTAGAGTAATACTAATGATAAATGAAAATTGTTTGGCCATAGACAATTATCACAGTTGTTAATTCAGCATTAGCCACTTCGTAATTGATGATCTATTCCAATATTTGAATATGTTGTAGCCACAATTCGTTACCTTCTTTGTTTATTTACATCATCCATTAATGTTATAGTCCTTGTTCGTAGTATTAAAAGACATGTTCATTGTTTGGGTGCAACTAATTTATCTACCACTATCCAAGATCTTCGATTTAAAAAATTGCTATTGTTATTGATAATTCTTCTTCAATCTAATCCATCTAAGCTTTAAAGTATATTAATTTTTTGAGTAAAATTTGGTGCCAAAATTATTGCAAAATAATCTACAAACAATATTAGGTTACTTTTCTTCAAAAATATACGAGATACGAATTTTTGATGGATTAAAGGGGGAAAGAGATGTTTTGGGTTGAAAGATGGGTATCAAAATAACCCAACACTTATTCATTCAATCTCCTCCCACATATTTGCTATGATTTAATCAAATTAGTTTATTAATTTCCTTAATAGCAAAATTCTATTGACTAATTGATATTGTTCCAACTAAAACAATAGTTGTTGTTTCACACTATCATTGGCTATAATCCGTACAAAGACACGTCTTACAAGAATTCCTCAAACACGGTCAAAAAAATACCAACTAACTTCTGTTTCTCCCCACTCACACGACCCAACTATTTTTTTGGTGATGGTTTTAGGCGCGACGTTAATCATTTTTACTATTGAGAATGATGTCTCCCACATTCTATTACACCTCATCTTTCATCTTCATCTTTCATCTTTCAATCACTAAATATAACCTTGCGACCTTCACAAAATTTTTTTTTTTTGACAAACAATCCAAAATTACAATTTTCATTTCTTCTTCTTTTATATATAAAAAAGTTTTTCATCATTAATTTCACCACACATCTCATTAGCAATTGGGCAAAAATAGAAAGTAATTTTATAACTTATAACCAAAAAACAATTCAAGAACAATATCATTATTACTAAATTTATCACGGAATTTGTTTTGCAAATCAAGTAAGAACAATTTCCATCAATTTACTCATCAGTTTGGTTGTAATAATAAAAACAGATTATTTTTCTTATCATCACCACCAAGAGTATTCCGTTATTTAAATCCATTATTTGTTCGTTCATATAGCATAATTCCTATGAGTTCATCAGACGAAGAAGACATTGCCTTGTCTAGACTCGCTAAAAAATCATCCTCGATCACTTCAGCTTCCACTTATGAAGACGATGAAGATGATGATATCCCTTTAGCTAAAAAATCCAGGAAAAAGAGGGTTGAATCTGATTATGAAGAAGATGAAGACGAAGTCCCATTGAAAAAGAGAAAATTGTCTAATGGTAGAGCAAAAAAACAAGTTAAAACCGAAACTAAAGTTAAAAAGGAACCTAAAAGTGCCAATAAATCCAAATCTACATCTAAAAAGGACACCAAAGTTAAGAAAGAGAAAACTACAGTCAAGAAGGAATCTAAAGCCACAAGCACTAAAGTGAAAGAAGAATCCAAAACTCAATCAGATTCACAAGCATCGGTTAAATCTGAAACTCCTGAAGAAGATCAAGGGTACAAATGGTGGGAAGTGAATCAAGAAGAGGAAGGTGATGGTTATATCAAATGGCAAACACTAGAACATAACGGTGTTATGTTCCCACCACCATATGAACCATTACCATCTCATGTCAAATTATATTATAACAATAAACCAGTTAATTTACCTCCAGAAGCAGAAGAAGTTGCCGGATTTTATGGAGCAATGTTAGAAACTGATCATGCTAAAAACCCAGTTTTCCAAAAGAATTTTTTCAATGATTTTTTGGAAGTTTTAAAAGAATGTGGTGGTTGTGGTGTTGAAATTAAAAAATTTGAAAAATTAGATTTTAGTAAAATGTATGCTCATTTTGAAAAATTACGTGAAGAGAAAAAGGCCATGAGTAGGGAAGAAAAGAAAAGAATCAAAGAAGAAAAAGAAAAAGAAGAAGAACCTTATAGGACTTGTTATCTTAATGGTAGAAAAGAATTAGTGGGGAATTTCCGTATTGAACCTCCAGGTTTATTCCGTGGTCGTGGTGCACATCCTAAAACTGGGAAATTAAAACGTCGAGTAGTGCCGGAACAAGTGACTTTGAATTTAGGTAAAGATGCTAAAATACCTGAACCACCTGCAGGCCATCAATGGGGGGAAATTAGACATGATAATGAAGTCACTTGGTTAGCCATGTGGAAAGAAAATATTTCTGATTCATTGAAATACGTTAGATTTGCTAATAATTCTTCAGTTAAAGGTCAATCCGATTTCAAAAAATTTGAAACGGCGAGAAAATTAAGAGATCACGTTGATTCTATTAGAAAAGATTATACCAAAATGTTAAAATCAGAGAAAATGCAAGATAGACAAATGGCCACGGCTATGTATCTTATTGATGTTTTTGCATTGAGGGCTGGTGGTGAAAAAGGTGAGGATGAAGCCGATACCGTTGGTTGTTGTTCATTACGATATGAACATGTAACTTTAAAACCACCCAACAAGGTTATTTTCGATTTTTTGGGTAAAGATTCAATTAGATTTTATCAAGAAGTTGAAGTTGATAAACAAGTTTTCAAAAATCTACGAATTTTCAAAAAATCTCCTAAACAACCTGGTGATGATTTATTTGATCGTATAAACCCTTCATTAGTCAATCGACAATTACAAAATTATATGAAAGGATTAACAGCAAAAGTTTTCCGTACATATAATGCCTCGAAAACCATGCAAGATCAAATTGATATAATTGAAAATGAAGGTACAGTGGCGGAAAAAGTGGCTAAATTCAATGCTGCCAATAGAACGGTGGCTATTTTATGTAATCACCAGCGTACGGTCAGTAAAACCCATGGTGATAGTGTTCAGAGAATTAATGACAAATTAAAAGAATTCATGTGGCAAAAGATTAGATTAAAGAAGATGATTTTACAATTAGAACCCAAATTAAAAAAGAAAGATCCGAAATATTTTGAAGAAATTGATGATTTAATCAAAGAAGATATTGAACATATTCATCATACTATAATTAAAAGACAACGAGAACAAGCTAAAAAAAAATTAGAACGTGATAATGAAAAATTGAAACTTGAAGGTAAACCATTATTAACTGAATCAGATATAAAAGATAAATTAGATAAAATTGATGAATTAGAAAAAGAATATCAAAAAGAATTGAAAACTGGTAAACCAATAGTCACCAAAAATGCTACCGTTGAAAAATTAAAACAACAAATTGAAACTCTTGAAAATAAAATTCTTAATGTTTCAATTCAATTAAAAGATAAAGAAGATAATTCTGAAGTTTCTTTAGGAACTTCAAAAATGAATTATATTGATCCAAGATTAATTGTTATGTTTTCTAAAAAATTTGATGTTCCTATTGAAAAATTATTTACCAAAACTTTAAGAGAAAAGTTCATTTGGGCTATTGAATCAGCTGATGAAAATTGGAGATTCTAAAATCGGGAGAGGGAGTTGTTTCTTAGCTTATTATTATATACTATATGCTGTAGAGTAAAATTTTGTACCTTGTAATATATATACACTTTGTTTCAACATAAAAAAATAGATTGATACTGCAGTGTGAAAAGGAATATGCACACACCAAGCAAGTGCATTTTAGATAAAGGATTGGTGTTTTGATATTGGAAGGGCGAAAGATGAAGGGGGGGTATCACATAGACACGTACAATCAAGAAATTGAAATTTTTCCGAATTCCGTTAAATAAAAATTTTTACGCGCCTCAAATTTTCTTCTGTTTTTGTTTTTGCAACTTCTGCAGATAGAGAACAGTTCCCAATAATCTCTATTGGAAAGATATCACAATCTCAATAGAGTAATCGTGGGACAGTCTAATAACAATACGTATATACTCTCTTTCAGAAGAAAATAAACAGAGAATAGAGTCGTTGGTATTATTCTACTACACACAGATTAAGCTCTCACAATATGATTTGATTGCTATATTGTGTATGTTGTAGAAGGGTCTATATTTAGAGAAACATTCTTTTGGAAACTTTAGCCCCGACCCTCAACCCCTATACACATAAACACGTCTTTTTTATAAAAAAAATTATTTGAATATATGGGTTTGATGCACAATCCAAATACTTTAAGAAACGTTACTTGAATTAAATTTCATTTGAGATTGAACACATGGTTATTTCGTAACTACATCTCTACGATCTAAAATCATCAAATGATGTTGAATCTATATAATGCATTGAGTTTTCAAACTTTCTTTTTCTTAGATTTTTTTGAAGAGGTCAGATTCAAATTACGTTCCTTTTTTACTTCCTGAATTTCTTTCACTCTTCCACCCTCCCAATTGTTACTTTTCAAAATGATCACCGCTATACTTTTGCTTATAGCGAAACAAGTCACTGGAGTTGAACTTCACCACCATCATAAACATGCCAGTAATATAACCACATTATCAATTACACCCACTTTGGTAGCTCGAGATGCCACAGAAGATGCCATGCCAACATTATCAACTGGTGAACCAACACTTTCCATAACTCATATACCAGTACTGAAAAACCCCTACATATATTCTTCAAATTTACCTTCCAATTTAGTCTTCATAGTCATTGGTGCTATTCTTGGAGCCATTTTATTACTGATTATATTATATCGAATAACTGCTCATTTTAAATATAATCGACAAGCCATGAATGAAAAAGAAACTTATTATACCAATTTAACGGAAATATTGAATCAAAAAGGTACTCCTTATTCAAGAAATTCATCAATTTTAGATCTCAGTAATAGTAATAACAACACCACTGATTTATCAAGTTCATCAACATCATCTAATCAAGGTCGTTCTTATCGTGATAGTGTTTTAGGAAATAATAAACCAATGATGACAAATAAACCTTCAAGAAATTCAATGTTCATTAGTCCCACTATGGATCTTAAAACTTTTGAATTGCCATTATATCAGAAACAACATAGTACTTCTCTGGCATCATTGATATTGAGATATAATAATGATAGTAGCACGATTGTTTCTACAGCGTTTGATGAGAAAAGTAGAATCACCACTACATCAACCACAGTAGATGGGAATGAGTCTTCAATTAATGGGTCTACTATTAATGGATCATATTTGGAAAATGGGAAATTGGCTCCACCACCTCCGAAAAGAGTTGTACGTGCACCTAGTTTATATCTTGAAGATTTATTAAATGATAAATCAAAAGATGATAAAGAAGAAGAAGGGGTATAGGGCTAGTCATAATGTTAGATGTAAATAACTTATCATGTTTATCAGCATTTATAGAATTAATAGATACTTCGAAGCATTTCTGGTCCCGCTGTAATAGTTTTGAGCTTATCTTTTTTTGATTACGTAACCAGGCATTAATTGTTGGACTGATTCGCACTACCACTATTTAGTCATTGAATCCCTTATGTCTTTTGTTCTATTCCAGTTGTTCTTTTGTTTCCGTCCCCCCGCCCCGCCTTGTTCCTCCACCATTCTTCACTATTTTGTGTCGACAATTTATGACCATTCAAATTTCATATCAATGTAATTTATTTCGGGGCCAGCAATCTAATTCGTGGAATCTTTATTAAAATTGTTTCGTCATTTTATAGTTCACTAATATTAGCCAATTAAATAGTTAAAATCTAGTCACATTTTATATTCTTCTATAGTTACTCTCTTCTCTTCAATCTCTTTTTTGGTTTGTCTGGTTATTACATTTCCTCATATCCGATCATCGATTTTCAATTTCACAACTATCCACAATTTATTTTTTTCTTTTTCCTGTTTTTCAATTACATTGGTTTTTTTTTCCTTTCTTTCAATTTTTTTGCTATCTTATAATTATATTTATCTTATTTATTCTTATCTAACCCCCCTCCTAACAATTCCATTTATATATCCACTTCAATATGATTAGAAATTCAATTAAATCAATTAAACTCAATTCAATTGTTGCTTCAAGAACAACCACCACCACAAGATTGGTTCATTCTTCATCAAGAATTTTAGCTAAAGGTGATTCATCAACAATTGATTCATATAGATTACCTTCACAAACATCAATTAATGAATGGGAATTCAAATATGATTTCATTCCTAAAACTTCAGAACCAAAAGTTCCTCCATTGACTAAAGAAGCCGTTAAACAAGATATTGCTCATGAAAAAGCCAAATCCGTGGAAAGAGAATTATTTGCTAAAGAAAGTAACTCTTCAATTAAAGTTGAAGCTAATGATGCTAAAGTAGTACATGGAGGTGAAAGTGTTGCTGCTGAACCAGTATTAAAAGAAGATACCGGTAGTGCTCCAATTGATGTTTCTACACCAAAATCAAATATTAATGTTTCTTCTTCTACTACTTCTACTAAACCAAAGAAATCGGCCAATCATGATAAATACGTTCAATCATCAATTAATCCAAATATCAATTCTGGTAATGTGGTTAATTTAAGTGAAGGTGAAGTCGATCATAAAACGGAATCGGTTGATAAACAAAGTCCTGTTGTTGAAGATATTGAACATGATAATTTGACTTATCAAGGTGAAATCAAAAAGGAATCAAGTGGTGCTGGGTTAGGAATCTTTGCCTTGTTAGGTTTAGGTGGTGCTGGTTACTATTACTATTCATCTACTTCGAAGAAATAAGTTGAGATTTATAGAGTATAATCATTAATGTGAATCTTGGATAAATAATTCAATAAATAAATAAATATTCTTCTATTTTTGAATATGTATATATAACTTATACTTTTCATTTTTTGCACTATATATCTACCATTTCATCGATGGCTTTTATTTATAATTCATCTACATACAAGATTGTTTTTAAAATCCTTTGGAAAACACTTTCTAATATTGTCTTGAAGCTTCTTGACAAGCTTTCAATTGTTGCAAATAGTAATCACAAATTTGCATGTTACCACCATTGTCTTCTAAACATCTAGTAAAATTTCTAGCATCGGCATCACAATGTTTAGCTTGTTCTTGAGTTTGTTGTTGTTGGTAAGCGGCAACTTGTTGTTGTTGAGGAGCAGCTTCAACTGGAGCAGATGATGAAGAACCACCAAACAACCCAGTGATACCAGCACCCAAAGTATGACCAATAGTAGAACCAACAGCTACACCAGCAGCGGTAGAAGCCATTTGTCCAAACAAACCTGGTTGGCTGGATTGAGTTTGCACTGGTTGAGCTGGATGAGCAGATGGGTAAGATTGTGGTGGAGCATGGTGAGCTGGAGCAGCAGCAGTATGAGCTGATCTAGTTTGTTGTCTTGGAGCTGGAGCTGATCTTCTTTGTCTAGGCATGATTAATTATTGTTGTATTCTATAAAGTTGATTAACAAATGGGATTATAACTAAGATGTGAAAACGTTTACAGATCTACTACTTATATATAGTTAAGTACTGAGGGAGAAAAGAAAAAAATTCGAAAAATTCTCACTTAGTGGCAAACGTGTTAACGGTATATGCAGGATATCCCGGGTATTAGAACCCTCCAGTAGCTCGTCATAACCAAGCCATACCCTGATGTAACTGTACTAGAAGAGTAAAAAGTATTTGAATGACTGTAATGATATGCTAGTTTAGTCAAATCAACACTTTGAAGAATCAATGTTCGGTGAAACCAGGTTATTGACGAGCGGAAGAGAAACGGTTATTACTATTTCGGGCGAAAATCGAGTTCCGTGTATGACCATTGTTAAGACTTATTTTTTTTTTTCTTTCTAGTATGTTCCAAAGAAAGCACAGGATAAAACCTAGGGTTTGAGTTGGCCCAATGTAAATCTTGGTAACAAGTTGTAACTGACAAGTTCCGAATTGTGATTTAATAGATCATGTTTGTAAAGTGTTGCAAAATAATTCAAAGTACTAACAATGCCAAAGATATTTTGCGTGTGCAAATAAACTGACCAATAGAATTTCTTAAATTGGTAATCGCATTTTTGAATACTGATATCAATGCAGCATATATAATGTAACGCCCTATTTTTACAATTGAGTTGGATTCCTCAACCATGAGAGGGCATAAGAGACATTTTTGGAATGAGAGTAGCTATGCATGTAGTTGAAGAGTTGATCTATTTTGTAAACATAATTTTGAGCTACAAATAACATTTCTCCAGTTACCCCATATTTCAAAACCGCCATTGACAAATTCAACACCAAGAAGTATACTCGATTCCCTTTTCAATTCTACTATTTATGAAAGTAACGAATTGAGAGTTTAACAGCAATGGCAAGTAATATATTGTAGTTGCTAATACCCGTTAATGCTACCAATACCAACACACCCTCCTTAGGTACGAAATCTGCTACACAAAAATCCTGTAGAGTGAAATAAAATAAAACAATCAATCAATTTCGTACATTAATTTGCTTATTTTGAGATTTCTTGCTGTCTTCATTGCTCTAACTTCCTCCCCTCTCAGTCTAGTTGGCTCTCTTACCTATAAAAGCTCAACAATTTATAATTCAATTTTGAAATATGAAACTAGACCAAAACTGTATAAGCCAAAAGTACTAAAAAAAATACCGCAAGAGAATTTTATTCACTCAATTGAACAATTATATTGAATTTCATTCTTTAACTCTAAACATGTACTTCTTCACTGTCAAATGAGAAATTTTCTACCGTTGTAAACAACTCAAAAACACTTACTTTTTTAAGCTTATTATTCAAGTATCGGTTTCATTCTCAACAGATTAATGAAGTTTTTGCTTTTTTGTTTTAAATTTGTGTTGTGGCCACCTCAATTTGTCGCACTACTTTGTTTTTTTTTTTCTAGGCGTCGTCTTCTTTATCAACAACTGATTCAAACACTTTATTCAACTATCTTTTTTTTTTTGATCTTTCTTTTGATATAAGAAAGTTAAGTTTTAAGAATTGAAAAAACTCAAATCTCAATTGAATTACTGATTACTTATCATTATATTTTACTTATTTAATTTTTTTTTAAAAATATGGACATTGAAGAGCGTTTAGAAAAAGCAGAACAATCTGATTCTCCATCTTTGGTTGGATCTTCCATTAGATCAGCCGACGATTCCACTCACAAGAATTATATCCACCCAGAAAAATACAAATCTTCCAAAGATATCAACAAATTGAAAAGATATTCGAAATTGAATTCAGCAATTACCGCATCTTTGGATGATTTGATCAATGAAGGGGCTTTGTTAGGATCAGAAGCTGATTTTGACAAGTTTTTAGACCAGGATGGTAGTGTCAAGACTGATGCTCAATATACACCCGAAAAAAAGGTTGCTCTGGAAGAAACCGATGATGTTACAAGCACTAAAGGTGATGAAGTTGAAGTTTTGAAAACCCAGAAAGAGGACAAGAAAGCACAAGTTGCAGAATCTTCCCCTCAGAAATCTTCTTCTGATGAAAAATCTTCTGAAACTGAATCTTCGGTAATTGAATCAGAACCTGAAATTAGTAGTACTGAAGATACTGCTACTGATAATGTTGGAGGTAAAACTGCTGCCTCTTCCTTCTACAAACAAGAAGATTATTCAACCCCTAACTTATCTGAATTTCAATTAGAACACGATATTAAAGATCACAAAGAATTGATAGACCACGTCCAATCTTATGACTTGCAAAAATTACCAAATTCCAATTCTAGTTTCAATTCCAAATTTAGAAAAGATGAAGAAGTGGTCTCTGCTACATCATCACAGCCTACTTTGCTTTCTCCAGCGCAGCAACAAAGATTAGAAGGTGGATTACATACTCCTTTTTTTCATACTGAAAGACCAAGATCCAGATCAAGGTCAGCTAATCCAACATCTACAACCAGAGATAGATCTTCCTCAAGAAATTCAACTGGTTCAAGGAAACCTCATTTGGCTCGTGGTGACTCTTACAAGAGTACTCATGAAGAAGAACCTTCTAAATATGAATTACCAGCTGATTTAGCTCAGGAAGTTGATGAAGCCAAAGAAGAAGAAGAACCAGATGAAAGACGTTCAAGACAATCGAAACCAACTATGGGTGAATCTATTGCTGCTGCCGAAGCCAAAGCCGAGGCATTAGGTAAAGCTGCCGATCCAGCATTTGAAGCTGATACCCCATTGACTAGAGATCCTTCATTAGTAACTACTGGTGATTATACTAATTTTGAAGTTGATACACCAAAGAAGGAAATCCCCTTGTCAGACAATTTCTATACTGCTCGTTCTGCTTCTGCCACCAATTATCTTCGTTCAATTTCTCGTTCTCGTTCTGCAGCAAGAAATGCAAGTTCAGTAGTTGGAAAAGATGAGAAGAATGATTCAAGTACTGATGCATTGGTTAGAGAAGGCGCTTTGATCAGTGATGATCCATATTCTACTATTGAACAATTGGATACCATGGTAGAAGAGGTTTTACACATTGGAGACAATACATTAACCCTGGATACAAAATCAACTGACACGAAAGATAGTGAGAAGGAAAAGTTTGTCGCAGAACCTAAAAGTGTTGACAAAACGAAAGAATTAGAAACGAAGACCTCAGAGAAAAGTGAAGAGAGTAAAGAATCGGGTGTTGAAAAACTAAAAGAGTTCGATACCGAAAAAGAAATCTCAGTAGAAGAGTCCAAAAAAGTTGATGACAACGATGAAACAGATTTGAAAGAATCAAAAGAAACTAAGGTCGAAAAAGCTTCCGATAAACCAATTACTCATGAGGAACTTATTGATGAAGATATCGAAAAAGCAAAACATCAAAGTAATGAAAAAGATGATGCCAATACTGATGTTCTAGCTGAAGAAGGTGCTTTGGTCAATGAAGACGATTATGATTTAGTTGATAAAAAAGAATTGGAAAAAGAAGGTATTACAACTGAAGAGGAGGCACCTTTGAATATCAAGGAAAAAAAATCCGAGAAAACTGTTCAAGAAGATGTTCTTGAAAGTAGTGTAAAAAAAGATGATGAAAAGCCAATTTTAGATGTTGAATCAAAAGAAGCTAAGAAAGCTGCGGATGACGAAGAAAAAGCTGCCAGCGAACAACCACCTCTGGATATTGTGGAAAAGTCATCAAAGGAAACTGAAGAGAAAGAAACAGATGAAACAACTAAAGAAGAATTACCAGTTGGCACTAAAGTAGAGGATTCAGAGAAAGATACTACCACTTTGAAATCAGAAGTAGAGGAATTGGAAAAATCTGAAGAGCAACCTTTAGATATTAAAAAGAAAGAAGTTGTCGAAACCAAAGATGACGTCGCCACAGAAAAATCTAAAGATGTTGAACAGGCTGTTTCTTCAACTACCAAAGAAACAACAAAACCTGAAGTTTTGGAAACTGAAAAACCGAAGCCCGCAGTTGCTGATGATGATGATTTGGATGATTTGGATATTTCGCCAGAAGAAATCCGTAAACATCTTGAATCACAACCAGTTTATATTTTCACTTCATTAGCCGGTGGTATGCAAGTCATACTTAGATCAAATAATTTGGCGGCTATTTTACAAGGTAATGGAATCAAATTTGAGTATCGTGATTTGGGAACTGATGAAGAAGCTAAAAAGATTTGGAAAAGACAAGCTAATGGTAAGACTTTACCAGGTGTTGTCAGAGGAGATGATTATATTGGTAATTGGCAAGAAATCGAGGATGCTAATGAAGAATACAGATTGAGAGAGTTGTTATATGAAACTTTATAGTTTGAATACATGTTTGGTTTTATAAGTTTTGAATCAGCCAATTGTGTTTGGTTTGGGATTTGGTTCCCCTTAAAAATGTTCCTCGAAGAATTGTTTATTGTAATTTTTATTTTTATAAAGAAATAATTAAGCTAATTCCCACATGAGCCCCAGTATATTGTTTTTATAACTAAGCCATCTCAAAGATCCGAACTATCAAACACTCTGCTAACAAAGTTTGGCTGTTACTTTTAGTAATTGCAAGGAAAATCGAAGAATAAGCGAATCGTATATTTTTTTTCTGGTATAATCATCATCATCATAATCCCCAAACTCTTAAATTTGAAAATTTATAGTCCAACTCTCCTGCACTTTAGGGCGGCGCATAGGGGGAAATTAATATTTCACACACCATTGGTGACAATTTCTGTACCAATATTAATTTACGTTTGCCCTTTTTCATATTGCTAAAAACTTTCTCCACACACACACACAGACAACCCATATCATATATAACAATCAAATGTCAATACTTCGGAGAGAAGGAGCATTAAGGGTTAGTCGATATACATTAAAGAATGTACCTCTTGCGATTGTCACCCCAATCAACCAACAACTGATGGTGATGGTGATGAGACGGGATTTGGATGCAACCCACCAATCAAGTTTGATAATCAACCCACAGATACCACGGCTACTTTCGAATCCACAATATATAAATTTCAGTCAATATCGTATATTAAGAAACGAGCATAAAGAGATTGATAAAAAGGAACTTGAACGTAAAATTAATGTCAATAAAGTGGTTGATCAATTAAGAGAATATGTACCTGATATATTAGAAACATCATTACCCAAATCAATTATTTCTAAAGATATATATTTAAGAATATGTCCTTCTCAATTTGATGAAAATTATTTACCCAAATTGAATGGACTCGTCACATATTATACTACTTGTAAAGCCATCCAATTATTTTTAACTTCAGTAATGTTGAGTCCAAAAGTTAAATTACATATACAATCAATCCGAGTTTCACATGGACCAGATCCACAATGTATGTTTAATGATACCACAAAAATATTCTTACGATGGTCTACATGTCCGGATGGATGTTCTCATTTGGATGCCCAAGGTACATCACAAGCACATTTGGGTACTCATAAATGGTCAGAAGAAGATACTAAAAAAATATTTGATAATCATAAAAGTTTATCTACTTTGGTATCAAAACTACCTGGAACAATAATGGGATTAACAAAAGAACCGAAAAAGTTGGAAAGAGTGATTTCAGGATTATTTATATTTGAATTAAATGAAGATAATTCAAAAATATTGGTTCATACTATTGAAAATATGGAAATTATTGAACGATTTGAACCTGAAACACAACCAAATGTCAATGCTTTAAGAGTTTGTTGAAAAGAAAGAACAAGATAATAGTTTATTAATTACTCCTCCTTTTAGAATGTTTATTAAATGAACTCCTATATTAAATCACGTATATATTTTGGAATACTATCAATTAACCTATTAGTATTACCAGCACCACCACTGTCATCAGTTTTTTCCTTGTGTATAGCTTGCAATTGATACGTTAAAAATTGCAATTTTTCTAATGAAGTTAATTTTCTACCTAATTTAGAATGGATTAAATTCCAAAATACATTATCTTGAACTTCAACTTGAGGTTTTTGTTGTAGATCCGTTAATTGAAGTGTCAATAAAAGTTGAGTTTCAGCTATTGAATTTGATTTTCGTAAAAGACCATACAATCTGATTTGCATAAACAAAATAATCGTCACAATTGTAAATAGAATGAAAAAAGCTGTCGTGATATTTTGTTGTAAATAAGATGACACATCAACTGTTGATGCTTTGATTTCAGCTTTAGGTTCATTTTTAACTTCTGGTTCCACTTTTTTAACCTTCTTTTTGGCAGGTTGTTTGATGGCTGGTGGTCCATCTATGAAATACGTTTGTTTAACAATCTCCTCTTTCAATTCTTTGATCAACTCTTTTGTCGTAGCAGTCAGTCCTGATAAAGACAGTTTTTCAATAACTGATTTCATCCACGATCTTCCTGTCCATTCCACATGATGATAAATTAGCAAGTTCGTGTGATTCTCGTTGGCCCATGAAAAAACATATCTTGTTTTAACACTAAATACACCACCCAGAGGTACATCTGGTGTCACTGTTGTTGAAACCACAACTATATAATCGGCAAAATTCAAATGTTCAATGGTTTCAGTGACTTCACATTTAGTCGATTTTGGACCGATTGAATATCCCAATGCACGACGATAAATATATTTACGTTCAAGAACAGCCGGGTCTTCTTCTGATGGACGGAAATCACTAATCTCTGATATTTCTGACCCATCATGGGTTTCAAGGAAATTGGTTTGGAACTTGGTATATGGCCCAAACAATATGGCAAATACAATACCCATGGGGGCATCAATAACTTCATCAACTAATTCTATCTCTGCTTCTAACTTTTCATAATTTGCCGTAGTTGGAGCATGTGCATCTGGACCGTTGTTAGTATAGGGTGATTCTGATTTGAGTTTGATTAATTTGGTACTTAGCACTTCTTCAATGTCAAGTTCACTTTCTTCTTCTTCTTCGTCCTCACCGCTGTTATCTAATGATTGCACATCATTATCCTCTTCATCGTCTCCATCAAGTGATAATATATATGATTCAATATTTTTATTGGGAGAATCAATAGCGTTATTTTCTAATTCATCTTCACTGGTAAGTGTCAGATCATTGTTTGATTTCCCAGTTTTGCCTTTCCATAAAGTCAGCATTAGTTCATAGGTTTGATCTCGCGAAAGGAAACTTGCAAATGTATGAAGGGTGCCATCAACAGTTTCAATACTAATTGCATTGGGGAACAATCCTGCAGTTGATCTTTTCTCAATCTTAACCACTTCTTCTAACTGAATAACTAGATTCGTGACCCAACCTAATAAATTAGAATTAAAACATATATAACTCTCACTCAAATATATTCTCCCCTGTAACAAAATTTCTCTGCTCAATGCACATGCAAAATCATCAACTAATCTATCTGTCAAGTCTAACGAATGGAAATTATTATGGAAATCAAT
Organism: Candida albicans SC5314; assembly: GCF_000182965.3. NCBI lineage: Eukaryota > Fungi > Ascomycota > Pichiomycetes > Serinales > Debaryomycetaceae > Candida > Candida albicans. The sequence continues at coordinate 175,240 of NC_032094.1, read as the reverse complement.
GTTTCTTTTAATCGTTGCATATCGAAATTTTGAAGTTTTATAAAATTCGTCAACATACAATTTAGGGTCATATCTAGAAGCTGGAGGTGACATTGGTGACTTATCTAACATCGAATCAAATGTTCCTTCACTAACAGTTCTCTTTGATTTACGGTACGATATGAATTTAGGTGAAGACAATAAATTGGTGCCATTGGTGGATTGTTGTGATAATGGCGAGTTTGAAATATTTCTTGTAGACCCATATTCTTCTAAATCTTTCATGAATTTTGGTTTATCATCAGTTTGAGAAGCTTCATTGAGGGCATTGCCCTTGGAATCTTTTGAGATCACTGAATTGGCATCTTCTTTCGTAGTCAATGGATCTAAAGGAATAGATTTCTGTATTGTGGATGGAAACGGTAGAGATGATTTACTGGATGTGGTTGTTGTATCTATCAGTAGTTTCATTTGCAGATTAGTCAGACTAGTATCACCATTTTGCCATGTCCGGAAAGTTGAATTTGAAGGCTGTGTGGTAGATCTTTTCGATTGCGATTGTTGCAGTATTGGCAAGGATTCGGTTGAAGGTGGGAACGAATAAGACCAAGCATCCTCTTCATCATTGTCAAGTGGTGTCAAATCAGGCATATTCAATCAATTGTCAGGTGGAGGAGGTTTGATATCAATGAATCTAAAAAAAAGATGAAGGAAATACCCAATTTATATGTGTGTTAATCATAAGAGACGAAGAAATCCAAAAAGAAAAGAAAGCCATGGTTCGGAAAAATCACAAAAATTTCTTCTCGTATCACAAATTTCTTCTCACAACCAAAATAATAATAATAATTAAATCTTGTTGCGCTCAGGTGCTAAGCAAAAAAAATTGAAGTGTTGACTAAAATCATTAGAAATGATTGTAACAATAATACATAGCTCACAACCGTCGTATAGTCTACCAACAATTTATTGAACATTTACAATCAAACTACTAAAATGCTAAACGACAGTCCAAAAAAAATTCAACAACGACTACAACAAAGCAGAACTTACATACTTGATGGTTTTATGAGATGCTCTCTATTTTGGAGCCTAAGTGACGTGAAGATCTCTGAATTTTTTTTACTACAGATAAATTGCTCGCATGATTTTAGATTCTCAGTTACTAGTTTAAGAAGAAAAATCAATAAAATGACCTCATTTGTACAGCAAAATATGCATAAAGTGGGCTCATAATTTTCATTTTTATTACTATAAATAGAACAAACATGCAATAGCTCGCCCCAACATTTCCTTTTTTGGATTTTTATCCCTTAAAACAAATAATGTAAACAAAAAAATGTAAAGAATAGGCAACAACTTGCATAATTGCGCATAAGAGTCTGTAAGTTGTCGTCATCGACCGTTTTCTGTCACTTAGGCCCCAAAATAGAGAGCATCGTTTTATGATTGACTTTACAACTTAAAATCGTCTGACTTCTAAATTTTGAGCAATAGTTAGCTAAATCTAAGCACTCTAAGAATTGTATGTATAACCGTCATAGGCTAGTAATCTTATAATCCCAAATCAACAAATCAAACTCATATCAACATTCATCTTGTCATATCTTGAAAATTGTTGATAAAGCAAATCAAATTCCCCGCATTTTTTTTTCTCTCTACAAATTGCCAGTTGGGGCAGATGCGATCGTATATTACGTTATCAGTACCACCTTATAAGAATATTCACACAAGTAGTACAACTTCATATAGAACAAGTCTTATACTATGATCAACATCTATTTAGAAAAGTGATTATATTCCGATCACTTTTCTATGCAAATAAAAGAAAAAATGCAAAACTTCCTCAAACAAGCCATAGCATCAAACTTATAATCGTTTAGAGTCCCATATATAAACCATTTCATCCCATCCTGTAGTTGCTACCCAGCCAGGTTCTCCCCATAAACTGTAATCACTGCCTATAACAAACTCTTTGTGTCTTCCAAACACTCCTTTCAATCCACCTACTCGTGAATTCAAGAATCTTGCTCTTTCGTCCAGTTCATCATTCCATATTCTGGCTGTCATATCATAGGAAGTAGACATTAATTCTTTTGGATTGTGAGGTGACCATTGTACTCGTCTAACAGCAAATTCATGACCAATTAATTCGTTTAATGGAGTTGGTCCACGTATATGCCCACTTGCCATTGGTGATTGGGCTATAGGTTGGTCGATTTTTGTAATTGATCGTAAATCCCATATTCTCACTGATTTATCAGTTCCTCCCGAAGCAATCACAGTAGATTTATATTTATTCCAATCTACTGACAAAGCTTCTAATCCACCATGAGCTGTGAATTTCAATTGCAACGGATTCGGACTACGGACATCCCAGACTTGTACTTGTGACCCACCATTACAACTAACCACCATGGAAGGAGAATGTGGAGAAAATTGGGCCGAGTATATGCAATTGGCAGTATTCACTTGCTGCTGCTGTTGTTGTTGTGGTTGATGTGCTGGTTGATGCGATAACGGAACTGATGCTGAACCTGCATTTGGTGCAACTCGTGTTGAGTAATCCATAACATTTGAATTTAATGTCAATAATGATTGTGGTCTATTAGGTGACCATAATTTGATATTTCCATCCCAACTCCCACTCACGAAATTTGTCTTATCTACAAGATTCCAATTGACACAAAAAACCTCTCTTGAATGTTCTTTCCAATTCATTACTGGGAAATTAGGTACAGTCAAATCAAACAATTTTAAAGTCCCATCTCCTGAAGCCACTACGGCTTGATTTTCATGAATCTCACTCCATGCGATATCGAATAAACCATCTTGTGTCTCCCATGATATTTGATCGGATACAGTCCCATTGGGTTCTATATTTAATATAAATAACCTCCCATTACCTACCAATCCATAATTTGCTGCTGTTGCCACCGCTAGCTTGTTATCGTAGAATGGCGAATATTGGATTCCATAACCATTATATCCTTTAGTTCTAAATGAAAGCATAACTAAGTACTGTGTCTTTGATGATTGAATATATATATACTTCTTAGTGTAGGTTAATTTTTTTTCTATTATATCGGCGTATTAAGGGCTAATGGGGGTGGGTTATGGGGAAAAAATTTCACTATTAACACTACTATACTAATTGTTCGTTTAATGGTGGTACTTTTTCTTTCTACCTCGGGGAAGGCAAAGGCAAAAATAATAGAACAAAAAAAAAATAAAGTCGTGCTAATCAACCATAATTGGGCGATATTCAGGATTTGATCTTTTCACGTGTTGACAATTGGAATTGCTATTATTCGACGAATTATTGTAACTTCAGGAATAATGTAAATGTTGCAAAAGAAATGACTACTATAATGACATGATAACTAATCTATGACTAACCAGCAAGTTTTAACACGCTAATTGCTGGAGCGACGCCGGTAGGAGTTTTTAACAAATTACTCATGAAAGGCAAAATCCTAAATAAAAAAGGGCTGTAACGGAGAACCAAGAAGACAAATTCTACCACAACCAAAGGAATGAACACTAAATATTATTTGGTAGTTTTGCCTTTCACGTTTGGAAACTTCCCCTTTGTGATGCCTCTTAGCAGTTTCCATGATATTTGAATATCTCCCTTTTCCGCTGATCCATTTTTACATAGAAGAAAAACTTAAATCTGCGCTATTCCGCTACAGGGCCTGCATCGCGCAACGCTTATGTACAGGATTTTATGAATCATTGAATGAAAAATTTTCAATTCGACACCACCTCAGTTGAGTGGGACAGCAAAGATCCTTTCGTGATTTTTTTTCGACATATAAACCCCCCTGATATTCCTCCCTCTTTCAAATTTTTTCATATCTTTTTCTCTTTTTTTTCTTTTTTTCTTTATCAACAATAAGAAAGAATTACTCAATTCCGTAATATTTATTCTACATTAACAATGTCTTTCAGAACTACTTCCATGAGAATGGCTAGATTAGCCACTGCCAAAGCTACTTTGTCCAAGAGAACCTTCTCCTTATTGGCCAATGCTACCACCAGATACACTGCTGCTTCATCTGCTGCTAAAGCTATGACTCCAATCACCTCAATCCGTGGTGTTAAAACCATCAACTTTGGTGGTACCGAAGAAGTTGTCCACGAAAGAGCTGATTGGCCAAAGGAAAGATTATTAGACTATTTCAAAAACGACACCTTTGCTTTAATTGGTTACGGTTCCCAAGGTTACGGTCAAGGTTTAAACTTGAGAGATAACGGTTTAAACGTTATTATTGGTGTTAGAAAAGGTTCTTCTTGGGAAGCTGCCGTTGAAGATGGTTGGGTTCCAGGTGAAAACTTGTTTGAAGTTGACGAAGCTATTTCTAGAGGTACCATCATTATGGACTTGTTATCAGATGCTGCTCAATCTGAAACCTGGTTTCACATTAAACCACAATTGACTGAAGGTAAAACCTTGTACTTCTCCCACGGTTTCTCCCCAGTTTTCAAAGACTTGACTCACGTTGAACCACCATCAAACATTGATGTCATCTTGGCTGCTCCAAAAGGTTCTGGTAGAACTGTCAGATCTTTATTCAAAGAAGGTAGAGGTATCAACTCCTCATACGCTGTCTGGAACGATGTTACCGGTAAAGCTGAAGAAAAAGCTATTGCCATGGCCATTGCTATTGGTTCTGGTTATGTTTACAAGACCACTTTCGAAAGAGAAGTCAACTCCGATTTATATGGTGAACGTGGTTGTCTTATGGGTGGTATCCACGGTATGTTCTTGGCTCAATACGAAGTCTTGAGAGAAAACGGTCACACTCCATCTGAAGCTTTCAATGAAACCGTTGAAGAAGCTACTCAATCATTGTACCCATTGATTGGTAAATACGGTATGGACTACATGTACGATGCTTGTTCCACTACTGCCAGAAGAGGTGCTTTGGACTGGTACCCAAGATTCAAAGATGCTTTGAAACCAGTTTTCGAAGAATTGTACGAATCTGTTAAGAACGGTTCTGAAACCAAGAGATCTTTGGAATTCAACTCTAGATCTGATTACAAAGAAAGATTAGAAGAAGAATTACAAACTATCAGAAATATGGAAATCTGGAGAGTTGGTAAAGAAGTTAGAAAATTGCGTCCAGAAAACCAATAGGTTAACTTGAGGGGATTATAAAACTTTTTCAAGATTTTCTTTCAATCAAAATATAAAAAATTATGAACAAATGGTCACGAATGACTTGATTTCAATTCTTATTTTCAAATTTTTTTGCACCTTACCAATTTTTGCACTAATTGAATAGTGTAATTTGTACAGTATATATAAATAAATATGGTCAAGAACGACTTAATGGATAATTAATTAAAAAAAATTAAAGTACTTGTAGAAATACGTTCCAGTTATGGTGAACTTTGTTAATATTCATACATAATTATACACTTTTTTTGACTACTCTTCTATGTCTAGCTTTCTAGCAACTGTTCAATCTTTGGTATTATTGCCACGGGTCTAGTAAACGTACTATACCTTTCCACCACTCTGCCATTTTTATCTATCAAGAACTTTTCAAAATTCCATTTCACTCTATTAGTACCCCATAACCCTTCTTTTTGTGCTTTTAGAAATTTATAAACTGGATCTGCTTGTTCACCATTAACATTGATTTTATCTAGTATCTGGAATGATACATCATATTTCTTTTTACATTTCGTTACTATTTGATCATTAGTGCCTGGTTCTTGCCATAGAAATTGATTACAGGGAACACCCAATAACACAAAGTCATCATTAGCAAATCGTTTATTCAATTGTTCTAGACCATTGTATTGGAAAGAAAACCCACATCTGGAGGCAACATTAACAATTAAAACCACTTTACCTCGTAGATTTTTGAATGGGAATGGTGATTTCTGGTTATCTAAGGGAGTTAAATCATAAAACTTCAGTCGTGCAAGATAAAGTAGTTGGGTTATTGGTGATACTGAGAGTGTCGAATCATCAGTAATGTCAAGACTCTCTTTTTTAGTAGTTTCATCATCTTCATCAGGTTTGCCAGTGTCTATTGGTTTGTAAATTTGGTGAAATTTGTTTTGGATTTCCAGAAATGTATCTTCCATGGTTTCCCATGCCAGCTCGACGTTGCTTTTCACCATATTTAGAGCCTAGAAAGGGGTATTTTGGACATATAAATAAACAGATGGAAAGAAAAAATTATTCTCTCGATAAAAGAAAATTCCTACAAAGCAAGAGATATTATCAACTTTATAAAATAATTAAATCTACTACTTTTAAATGGGATTGGCGGGTTAACCAATTAATTATAAAACAAAGAAGAGTGAATAGTACAATTGGTTTCATAATAAATATTCAATTGTGCAGATGGTAATTTATAATTTATTGATTATTGTTTTTTTCTTTTTGTTTTGCCCAACAATTCTTTCCTTTGTGGTGTAGTGGGACGGGTCAGGGTTTCAGGTTTCAATAAGAAATTACATCGGGTTTGTCACATATAAGTACGCGTAATCTAATTTAATATATTTTATTTGGCTATATGTAATCGTGATGACTTGCTAATTAGTTTTGAGTCAAGAACTTCTCATCAATTTCGGATTCCTGAAGAATGATTGGCAAATTAATCTTGATTATAACTGGCCAAGATAATAATTTTTATATCAAGAAATTCGCTATTTCAACTTTGTCGGTATTAGACAATAATAATTTTAAAAGAAAAATGCCTATGTTAACGAAAGGGAAAGATTATAGTTGTTAAGTTAGCAAATGATCAGCAATGTACCTCAGCACCCCTGGTTTATAAAAACTCTAAGCAATAACAAGCCAAACTAGCAATCCAGTATTTTATATGCAAAGAATAATAATTGTTGCTATGCTTGCTCTAGTAGACCGCTGCGTAATTGTTGGACATGGATCAATCACAATAAGGTTGTTTCTATTCGCTTATCAACATCAACATAAACCGATTTCTTGTCTTTTAATTCACATCTACCGAGGGTTGGTCAGGCTTAATCTAAAATTTAGATGGATATTACCACCTGTCCTTTCCTTTTGTAGCAATAATAATTTTTTTTAGTTGGCTAATTGTTTCTTATCATATGACATTTACTAGCCAATACCCGTAGAAGCTCCTATTCTATAAAGATCGACAATTTTTTCTTTCCATTTTGGTCTTCGTTTGTTGCTTATCTTGTTCTTCTTGCCTACTGTGAGCTTATGTGTGATTAGTCAACACTCGCATTACCGCAGTGATGAAATGTGGCGCTCATGGACGTTTTAATACTCACAATCTATTGCTGTCTTCCTTCCCTCACTTTTGTTTTGTTTCAGAAAATATATGTGCAAGGCTTAAAAAAAACTCGGTCGCACCGTTATCGGCCAATTCCCAACAGTCCATCAATCAATGATATAAATTGACACAATAGAATCGAGGGTTACAAGATCTCTTGTAAAACTCTTCTTGAAAAGATGTATGACATCAAAGCTATACTCTGGATATTTAGTGATATCAAACTACGACTGCACTTGAGCACTCAAAATAATCTCATTAAGTTTATTAAAGAAAATACATATACAAACAACATGTACATATAAATATGGAATTAAAATTTGTCAATACCTATGATGGGAAAATAAATTATTTCTTCAACAATTCTTCAATCTTGGTACCGATACTTTCTGGACTAGTCAATGAACTGAATCTTTCAATAACTTTACCATTTTGGTCAATCAAGAATTTTTCAAAATTCCATTTAATTCTGGTCAATCCCAAAACACCACTCTTTTGTGATTTCAAATATTTATAAACTGGATCGGTATTGTCACCATTGACTTCAATTTTATCCAAGACTGGGAATGTAACACCGTAGTTCAATGAACAGAATGATCCAATTTCTTCGTTACTACCTGGTTCTTGGTGGCCAAATTGATTACATGGGAAACCCAAGATTTGTACTGGTTGATCAGCAAATTTCTTATTCAATTCTTCTAAACCCTTGTATTGAGGAGTGAATCCACATTTGGAAGCAACATTGACGATAAGGACAACTTTCCCTTTCAATTGTTCAAATGGGTATGGTTCACCTTTGGCGTCTTTTGGAGCTAATTCGTAAAATTGAGACATTTTATGTAGATATGTGATAATTGAATACTTTGTAATGAAGTAATAATACAAAGAAAGAGAAGGGAGGCAAAAAGAAGGAAAAAGAAAAACAATTCAAGGGATGGGATTAAGTTTTCTTTATATAATATTGAGAATGTTATGCATTCTGGGGCATGAGAGAGGAGAGAAAAAAAAACGATCAGTCGTTATTTTTTTTTGTTTACTTGCTAATCAGAGTGTGATGATTACAAATTAGGAAAGTTTCCGTTGTAATGACACACGGCAAGGTTAAAGTTTTTACTTTGAAGAAAACCAAAAAATCAATAAACCACAATCTATCTGACAAATACAAAAATAAGACCACCGTTAGGATAATTAATAATTAATAACAGTAGTCTAGCCTCATATAGTTCGGATTTAACGTTGGGATAGAATCTGTGTATGCTCTGCAAAAATTAAGTCCGGATGTTCGATTGAGTGGTGGCGCACGCGGAAATATAAATTTATCCGAACTTGAGATGCCGTCCTATATTCTCTTTGAAATGTAGTTGACATTGAAATTCGAATAGTATGGGTTTTGTACAACTAGACTAAAAACTGACAGTAGCTAGATTGATCTGCTTATTAAGCTAGACCCAGATTCTAGGCAGGTTTGTAAGTAAATAATGGTCTAGATTAGAATTTCTTATCGATTTGTTTGGCGTAATCTATTCAAGTTTTTAGTTGGTAATACTTTTCTATTTTTGACTATAATTGGTGAAATTGCGTATCAAAATTTTGTATCTGTTTATCAAAGATCTCCGTAGAACTTGTTTCCCTGCATTAATGGTGTGGCCTCTCCAATGAAATTTCTCAATGTAAGATGGGAACATTTCACATTCAAACAATCTCAATTTGTTCTTTGCATGATCATCCGGTTTGAATGCTCCTACTAATATCAATTTCAATCACCACAAAGCTTTTATTAGCTGAATTCAAAAGCGATATTATACATTGAGAGTTGTATTTGAAGTTTATGTATTACCGATGTAGGTTTGTTATGTATTGCAGTGGATAAAATTTCACATTAGATAACCCCTTTTAAAAAGACTAAGAGTTGCCAACACTCACTGTTGAAAGCATAATTTTATTTCCTGAGCATTGTATTGATGTTCTTTTTCAATGTTCTCTGTGATTTTATAAATCGTGTCATTTTTGTTGTAAGGGGACTTCCAGATTGGGGTAAATTAATAGTTGTGATGGTGACTACTTGGAAAATACACGTATCTCTACAACTCATGCATATAAGATTTCACTCAATTATTGTTCAGTCTATCGTTTTACAGGAGCTATGCCAAAACTATTTTTTAAGTATTGCTTAAACACAAAAATTAAGGCACCTAAACAAACTAAAGACAATGGATATTAATAGATTAATCTACAATTAACAATAGGTGCAAATTTACTATTGTAAGTGAATAAATTTTCTTGTAACAAACATCAACTAATCATATTGTAATGTTCTAAACACCTATTAAAATTTATAAAAACAAAGAAAACAGAACTAAAAAAAAAGACAAAACTAAACACCTTTATTATCATCTGAAATTGATTAGATTGATATTCTAAAATCCAATCACATGTGTGGGGGGCGATACACACGTTACTAAGCCTGATGTTTTAACATTTCTTCAATTCGTAATCCAATAGTTTCAGGTTTAGTAAAACTACTAAATCTTGCCACAACATTACCATCTTGATCAATTAAGAATTTTTCAAAATTCCACATTATTCTATGTAATCCTAGTAGTCCGGGCTTTTGAGACTTCAAAAATTTATAAACTGGTTCAGCATTTTTACCATTAGTTTCAACTTTACTTAATACGGGGAAAGTCACACCAAAGTATTCACGACAATACTTTTCAATTTCTTCATTAGTTCCAGGTTCTTGATGACCAAATTGATTGCAAGGAAATCCTAATATTTCCACTGGTTGATCAGCAAATTTTTGTTTCAAATCTTGTAAACCTTTGTATTGTGGAGTGAATCCACATTTGGAAGCAACATTGACAATAAGAACAACTTTACCTTGAAGTTTTTTGAATGAGTAAGGAGTTCCCTTGATATCATTTGGAGCAAATTCATAAAAATCCGACATAGCTATAAGTATTGAGGGAGGAAATAGAAACTCGGTAGGTTAAATGAAATGAAAATAACTAATAATAGAAAAAGATGGGTTTGAAGAATTTGAAAATGATAGGAAAATATTAAAAAAAAGAAACCACTACAAGCAATGTTGGTGGAAATTTCGATTGATTTATATATTACAGTCAAGATTTCTTTTCTTGTTACAAAGAATAAAAGGATCGCATACCGAGAATGTATTTATGCGTGCACTAGAAATAGTAGTAGACGATATACAAGAAGGATCTTTAATTTGGTTAAACATACTGATGCTGTTAATCGCCTTAACTTACTTTTTGTGCATAAAGAATTTTTAGGTTTCAGTAATTTCACCTCTCATCTACTACTACTATTATAATGCATGTAATAAAAGTTTGGCAGTTTTAGCCGCAATACTCGGTCACCAAGTTTATTGAAGAGAAAGACACGAGTAACAAAATTGGACATCTAAAATTTTTGAAATAAGATGAGATTTTGTGATACCCTTGGCCTACATTCAATCGAACATTCTTCTAAGCATCAGTCTGTTACTTTAAAGGTTGATTTCACTTACATTAAGAAATCATAAATTTTGCCCAAAAAGATTGATTGAACCTGTTCCGGTTGGCTTTCAAGCAAAATAGTTGATTTATTAGTATTATTTGCACAACAATACGAGGTTATAAAATTGACAATGAAGTTGATACAAACGCAATTTCATTTCCATTTGGGCTTAATAAGACAATAAATAAAAATTTGATCAATGTTGTTCAATTGTTTTTGTAGAACAAAAAAGAAATTTGGAATTTTTGAAATGCAAAGAAATGAACAGAGAAAATTATTTTTACAGGTAAAACTTACCTCAAACAACTTTGCTTTTCATTAATAAATGGTTACGAATAAAGTACTCCGAATAACGTTAATTAACCCAACAAGAAATTGTACATTTAAAAATTGTCTTAGTTTAACTTTTGAAAGGGTTGGGCGGGTTGGTTGTGAGAATTGTGGCTACCGGAAATTTGCTATTTCAGTTGAAAGAGGGTTCTAGAAACCCTGCGAAAAGAGGAGTCAAAAAAATTTGCAAATGGAGCATAGAATTCCCTTACAAAACGGAACTACACCACCACCAACAAAAGACAATTTCAATTGAAAATCAATCAGAAAACTGATTTTCCTGTTCCTCGACATTTATGAAATCTCAAAATAAAATTATAATAAGAGAGTTTCTATAATTGTTTTTGTAGAGTTTCAAAAATAAATCAAAGTTCTCTTGTTGTCAATACAAAGATTTACTTTTAAAGTTTGTAATATTTGTTCACAGAAGAGAGTATTATCGAGAACTATCTGTAACCAAAATTAAAGACAGGCTTTCCAATGCTTATCTCATTTCTTTGTTATTTCTTAAAATTACACGATTTTTGTTCAAAGACAAGTTTTTTGCAGTTTCAATAACGCAAGTGTAAGAGATATTAACAATTTGCTTTTTTATTAGTCAAAAATAGTTTAGCTGTTTAAGCCCCTCTCTTTAAAAATTATTTAACTTTATTTGTAGTGTTAACAGTAATTTCACTATTTAGCCATTAATTTAGTTAACATTCCTTAACTAACAAACAGATGGCTTATAATATAGTTAGATCAGGTGAGAATAGAGCATTAGAAACATTAGTAATCGCTGGCATTTTAACTATTGCAAGTTTAATCACTCTCGGAGTTTTTTGAATCCACCTGCAAGATTTTTTAAGTCAATTTGAACTTTTTTAAAATAGCCGATAATTATAAGAAAACGGAATCGTAGTCATTCTGCTTTTGCGATAGGCAACAAAAAGAAGTCATTGACTCTGAGTCAAACAACCTAAATTGTTAGAAAACTCAACAATAGAAAGAATTCAGGAATGTATGTTACATCAGGAGATACGAAAATATTTTGGGCTATCATCCCGCCTCGGGCGGCACTGACATTATGCTATTTATTTTGTGACAGCGAGTCCAAACAATGCGCTGCGTATCAGTCGGTTTTTTGTTTGATGATCATTGCATAGGTTATGAATCATCTCAATCGGCTGATACGTATTTTTAAAGCTTAAATGATATACGATAAAAAAAAAGAGACCACCGGTATGATTAACCAAAAAATTGTTTTTATTTTGTCTTTTTTTCAGTTCGGTTCATTTACTCTTTTACTTTAAAAGGATACTAACTGTTAGTATATGTGAATTATACAGCTGTTAAATGGTGAAGTATTATTAAAACAACGCCCATAATCATAGAAACCTGATAATTACTCAACAATTTTAGAGAACATAATCCTACAGGGTTTAATGACCAATCTTAAATTCTGACTAGTTGAAAATAATAGACCTTTATCTTGCAACTTCTATATGTTTCCAGTCATGGCCAGAAATATAATGATATACACCAAATCTCCGAGCAAAACAATGGATTACATAAKAAATATAATGATATACACCAAATCTCCGAGCAAAACAATGGATTACATAATTATTACAACCGTGTGAGATTTGAAGCAAGCTCATCTAAGGGTTCTTTGCTGTTGTTGATTGTATCTATACTTTCCAGCTGAGTATTGCTTTCTTCGGGTAAACCAAAGACTAAACCATACATATACACGTACATATATAAATGAACTTCGTTTGAAGATTGAGATGCTACGATCCGAGCATTGGGTAAATCAATTTCATGTGATTTTATTTCATTTTGATCCTACTGTTTGTTCATTTTTAAATCTCATTWKTAGTTGGTTCAATACAATTGACTACGATTCTTGGTCCTACTACACAAGAATATTTACCATTTACTACCAATTCTTAGTTTACAAAAGTATCAATTTCGTTTCATCTTTCAACACACAAATCCACCCACGAGTTGGATTTTGAAACTAAACTTTAAACTCTTCTTCTTGGTTGTACTCATCACAAAGTGAATCGAGAAAAAACATAAAAAAAAACACAATTCAACAAAGAATTATCTAAAACTCAGTTTAATACTATTGTTAGGAGAATAACACAAACATTTCTTGGTCCTTTCTGACCAATTAGATTGGGTTATTAGTATTGTCAGAGCTAGAATTCAAAAGATTAACAATGGGGACAATAACACTAGCATAAAATAATAATTGGTTTAGTATGGGGATAGTTTTTATTAATTTCTTGTTGTATTTTTGATGTATAAAAAGTTTGTGATCACTTTATTTATCGAAATTTAGAACAAATTTGTTCTTTTGTTTTTTTGTTTTTTTTAGAAGCTAGCCGTATTCAACTTATCAGCTTGTTAAACCATGGTTTTACTTAAAGAAAAACCTCGAACTATAGGGACAGATTCAGATAATTCAATATATAAAGATATTGAACAATCAATAACACCACCATCAGATAAGAATGAGATTTTTATTGATCAAATCAATAATGACCGTATAACTGAATATGATTCCCATGGAGAAGTGAAAAGAGATTTGAAAGCAAGACATGTGGCAATGATAGGTATTGGTAGGTATGTATAAAAGATAAAGATCAAATCCTACGATGTTTTTGCAACTTTAAAAGCAAGACAAGTTATTTTTGGTATCAATTGCTAACATAATTATAGTACCATTGGAACAGGATTATTTATAAGTACCGGTCATTTACTTTCACAAAGTATGTATAAGCTGCCACCTCCCGGTATCAAAATAGAAAATACACTGTATTTGTTGTTGATTTTACTAACAAAATACTTTTAGCTGGCCCGGTAATGTCCTTGATTTCATTTTTATTTGTCACAACAATTTGTTTCTCTGTCACCCAATCTCTTGGTGAGATGGCTACATATATCCCTGTATCTGGATCCTTTGTTCAATTTATAACACGTTGGGTGTCCAAGAGTTGCGGTGCCGCCAATGGTTGGTTATATGGTTGGTCATGGGCCATCACATTTGGGTTGGAACTATCGATCGTTGGTCAAGTCATACAATTTTGGACAGATGCCATCCCACTAGCGGCATGGATCTCAATATTCTTTGTTTTATTGACTGCGCTCAATTTATTCCCCGTGAAGTTTTATGGAGAAATTGAATTTTGGATGGCATCGATAAAATTGACTGCGGTGATAGGCTGGATCATTTATGCGTTTTGTATGGTATGTGGGGCTGGTAAAACTGGTCCTGTGGGGTTCCGTTATTGGCGAAATGGGTATGCATGGGGTGATGGAATGATAGTTCTGAATAACGGAAAGTATGCTATTGCTTTCATCAATGGTCTTATCAATGCTGTTTTCACCTTCCAAGGTACTGAATTGGTTGCTATCACTGCTGGTGAAGCCTCACCAAAAGCCCTCAAAAGTGCCATTCGTAAAGTCATGTTCAGAATTTTGGTGTTTTATGTCTTGTGTATGCTTTTCATTGGTCTTTTGGTTCCCTATAATGACCCCAAATTAACTGAAGATGGCGGCTTTACAAGAAACTCTCCATTCCTTATTGCTATGGAAAATTCCGGTACGAAAGTTTTACCACACATTTTCAATGCCGTCATTGTCACAACCATTATCTCAGCTGGTAATTCTACCGTTTATGCGGGATCAAGAATTTTTTATGGATTGGCTGAATCAGGAGTAGCACCAAAGATTTTCCTTAGCACTACTAAAGCTGGTGTTCCTTATGTTGCAGTATTATTTACTGCTGCATTTGGTGCATTGGGGTATCTAGTGGTTTCCAATGATGGCACGGTTGTTTTCAATTGGCTTTTAAATATTGCTGCCACAGCGGGGTTGGTTGCTTGGGGGTTCATTTCTGTTAGTCATATCCGATTTATGCAAGTTCTCAAACAACGAGGTATCAGTAGAGATACTCTACCTTTCAAAGCTTTCTTTATGCCCTATAGTGCCTATTATGCTGCTATAGTTGTGTTTACAGTAGCATTAATTCAAGGTTTTACTGTGTTTTGGGATTTCAATGCCACCGATTTCTTTACTGCTTATGTATCATTAATTGTCTTTGTTGTTTGGTGGATTATGTTTCATTTTTTCTTTTTCGGGTTTGGCAAACAAGCATGGAAATGGAGTAATGTGTTGATACCTTTGGAGGAATGTGATATTGATACTGGAGTTAGAGATATTAATGATATCGAATTTGATGTGCCACCACCGAAAAATCTTTGGCAGAAGTTTTGGTTAATCATTGCCTAAGAAGAAAAGGAGGGTAAACACTACATACAAATAATAGACTTAGCATTTAGTAAATTTATGTTTAAGTAATATATTAATTAAAAAAAACGATAATACAACGATTTAAAGTAAACAACAGTAACTATAAACTTCTACTTTAAAAATAAAAACTAAAAAAAAAGCAAGCAGAATGCAAATAAAAAAGCATATTGATATAATTAGAAAGAAATTTTAAAAAAACACTAACTTGAAAACAAACACTATTCTTTTTAAAAAAAACAATATAAAGGAAGAAGAGAAAAAGGGGTATCTTGTACTTTTCTCAATCTCACTAATTATACAAGACAAAGTCAGCTTCACCAGAAGTAACACCAACGGTACAACCGTCATCACTATTACCGTTGAATTTACCGTTTGCATAAGAACATGATCCACTAACGGTAGAGCCTGATTCACCAACAATTTTGACTTTGAAATTCAATGAATCACGGTTGTTTGGATTTGGAATCAAGGACAAGTAAGCAATACCATTAGCATAACCAGCACCAAAATTCAATGGAGCCCAGTTACCAACACCGGAACCTGGAGTACCCCAAACACAACCATCTTCCCAAGAAACACCGGCATTGTTGACGTAATATTGAGCAGAAGTAGCACCACCTCTCCAAGTGTAATAAGTACTTTGATCAACAACGGTAATGACAGAAGTACTACCACCTCCAACAACGGTTGGAATAACCATATTTTCAGTACCTGGGTAATCAGTTCTACAAATGGCAACAGTTTCACTCAATTTGTTGACAACATTAGCTTTCTTGACACCCCATTCACATAAGTAATTGGATCTGGTACTGGATTTGTATAATTTACCATTCTTACACAATAATCCACCAATGGAAACACCGTTACTTGGTTGATCTTCTGGCCATTGAGTCTTGGACATACCACTTTGGCAAGCATAAGAACAGTAAGAACCTTCTTTACAATTACCACCGGTAGAACCATCGGAATTTTCAATACCGGACCAACCACCAAAACCTAAGTGATCTAAAGGAATGACACCTTGACCTGAAGGGAAATCACTACAAGATAAAACACCATCTTCGAATTCTTCAGTTGGATCTTCAAAAGCTGCCAAATCACCTTCAATACCATTGGTAGAACCAGAACCAGAACCACCAGTTGAAGATGATTGAGATTGAGATTGAGATTCGGTGGCAAATGAGGATGGTTTAATAGTACCAGATGGAAGGGAAAGGGTTTTTGGTTCATCAGAAGTCAATGAATCATTTTGAACGATGGTGGTAGTTGAAGAAATTGAAGTTGAAGTAGATGAAGTTTCTTCGGATTTAGCAATTGTTTCAATAGAAAGAACTGGACTGACAGTAGTGATAGGATTACCGTTCCCATCAACAGTAACGGTAACATAAGCGTAGTCGTAAGCAACAGCTCTCTTATGTTTGTGGTGACCATGAAAAGAAGTTTTGTCACAATCTTCTCTTTTGATGTTTTTATTGTCAGCTTCAAAAGCTGGAGCAGCTAACGATAAAGCTGCAAAGGCTAAAACAGTAGCTTGTGAAAATCTCATTGATAATTAAAATAAATGAACAGTAGTTGAAAAACGAATGTACAGTTGAGACTATATGACAAACAAGTGAATTATAAAAAAAGGAACGACTAAAAGAAACAGTTATTGATGTTAGTATATTGGAAAGAATCAATATGGATTGTATTTTCTTCTTCTTATTCAATTCATTTGAAAGGGTGAATGACATATAAATAAATCATATTGGTAATTGTGCTGGAACCACACGTAATATAAACAAAAAACAAATAAAGTAAAACATTGATTTCTATTGCATGACAAATGTGAGACAAAATTGTGAAATTGGTAGCAAACATAAAACAAATGTAGAGAAAATTGTTTTAGTAGTGAATTGGCAACTAAAGGGAGATAAAGAAAATTCAAGATTCATGGTGGTGTATGAAAATGTGTGTGTACCTCAAGTGTTCCGTAATTAAAAGGGGGAAGAAAAAAATAGATACCAACCGAGTAAAAATAAAACATTTTTAGGGCGTGTCTTTGTGAAACAATTATAATACAAGGCAAATTTCAGTTGTTGAGTGAGTGAGAAAGAATTCCTGCATGTAACTTAGACGACGCCTACTTTTTTTCCAATTCCCAAAAAACAAAAATTATAACAGTGCTGGAAGTACTGCACATAATTTGTTGACGAGAAAAGCAAAAACAAAACAAAGGCTTTTGGTAGCATAGATTATTTTTTGGTGTTTGTGTAATAACCTTCACTTGTCAATGAAACAATGCAAAGTAAATTGAACAGACAATAGTAATGCCATGGACAATTCCTTCATCAAAATTATGCAAAATTGTTGCCCAATAAAAATTGATATTAAATAAGATGATATCAGGAATTAAGTGATAAGTGATGACTCACTTGTAAATTGTTTGGTAGATGTTTTGCTTGGTAGTAGGGGTTGTAGATATTGATAATAGTGAGGAATACGTAAAGTAGTAGTAGATTTGTCATGTTGAATGCTATCTTATCTGTGGCTAGAACCACTCAATATTGAATACTTGTTCATATGCCACAGTGGGTTTTTGATTGAATAAAAGAAGAAGAAGAAATACTAGTGTATTCTAAGTTAAGAACATCAAATATGTGGATAATATACATACCTAAAGGTAAGAAAACAATCAGTTATACTATGATTTTGTAAATGAATGTAAAAGTTTTAATTGTAGTTAACTTTATAAATGTAGTTTAACGATTGGGTAAGTTACTTTGTAGTAATATTAGTAGTAATGATTACTTTCGAGTATTTGAAGGAACGACTAAAGTTAAGTACTGAGTTTGATAAATGAAGTTTGAAAGAAATTAAAAAAAAAATTTCAAAAGAAGAAGGGGAGAAGGGAAAAATCAGAAAAAATTTTTAAAGTGAAATTAAGAAGGGGAATTGCAGTATGTTTATATATTATATTACTATATTATAAAAGACATATGGTAGATATGAGAACAAAAAATTATTTCGTGTAAAAATGTAGAAAAATTTCATAATATTCAGAAAATGGTCAAATTTTGGTTCTTTTTTTTTTTCTTGATATAACACAAAAAAAAGAAAATTGAATTATTATTTTGTCGGCTGGTATTACTTTGCAATAATTCTCCTATTTAGAGTTTACTACTACTACTCTCTCTGTCGTTACATTTTCGACTATTTTCTATACTAATTGGGAACTGGTCCCATCCACTCACTCCCCTTTAGTTAATAATAAGTTGTTTCTAATCCACCTTAATTTTGAGTTGGTTTCTTCTTTCAATTATTACTAACCATTACTATTCCTCGGCTTCACTATAATAATAATAATATTACAACTTGATAAACTTTTGGTAAAAGAAAGAAATAAAGTAGAAATTTTATGGGGCGGTTTTTGGTGTGCTGTATTTCTTTTTTCTTTTAGTATTATTTTTGCTTGTCTTTATGATCGAATTTGGTAACCTCTATTGTTTAGTTTGTTTTTTTTTTGTCCTTCCTGCATAAATCACATACATTAATTGAGTACAGTTGTTGATGACATGATATGATTGATCTTCATTTTACTACAACAGCAACTCATCACCTATACTTACAACCGATAAGCCCCATAACATCTTTATCTTTATTAGCCTTGCAAATCAGCCAGCATACCTGTCACAATTTCAACTTCTTTCATCGCTTATCTTGCTACTACGTCATCACCACAGATTATATAGCACTGGCTTCTCCACCATTCCCTATATACACATCACAAATTTCAAAATTACAGAATTTTATCAACGTTGGTTAAGAGACTGTAAAAGTTGGAATGAATTACAAAATTTTTTTTTCACAATTCTACCAACCCAACAAAAATATTTGATACTTTTTTTTCACTGAAAAACACTTAAAGTATAAAGCAAAAAGCCACAGTGCTTAGAGTTGAAGCGGAAATCTTCAAACCGATTCTATCAAAATAGGAGAAAGGAAACGAGTTCTTTTCTTCAATCATCTATTATGTATTACTCCTTTCCATTTGACGTTCTTTATGTTGTTTGCGAAGCTCGGTTGAGAATTGGTGCTACACAAATGAAAGCATTTAACAATATTATTATTACATATTATTGACGATGATTGAAATATTATTATCTAAGGTTACAGTGAACACAATAATCACAAGAATAATACAAAGTCTAGACGGCAATTTTACGCTTTTTTATAAAAATTGAAAAATAATAACCATTTTTTTTATTGTTTCTATTGTCCTTTAGTATCTTTTTTTTTCTTACCCGTACTAAAAAACTATAATATGGGATTAGTATTAACCAATTACATCGATTCAAATCAATAAATCGGTCTTATAATTCTACAACTTCCGCTCGGCAGGTTAATAAATTAACTTTTAGTATAACTTTATTCCTACTGTTATTGTTATACGGCACCAAACATAAAACCTAAAGAGAAATCTGTTCAATACCGAAACAAATCTCAAACTCATATTGTAAATGGATCTTAAACCCATGTGTGTTATTAGTGTTGTCGTCCAAACTAATTAAACTATTTATTCTTGTTGGTTTTTTGATAATAGTTAGATTTGATGCTCGAGATGATGTAGTATAACTGGGACGCCTGTTATTCAATTTCCGTGTAATTGAAAAATAGGAGATAACTCGTATCGTTAAAGGTCTTGGTATTCATTTTGATTTCAACTTATTCTTACTAAACTAAAAAATTAACTTTATTATAGAGTCTAGATTCAATGTTAGTCTTTTCCTCATAGCTTGATTAACGAAAAATGAATGAGTTTTAACACTTTTGCAACGAAATACTATGAAATTGTATACAGAGTTCGAGTTTCCTTGCTTGAATATTTGTAGATTGTAAGGATGTGACTACATCTAAGACGGTAGTTGTACTAAATTGTTTGTTATATCTACAGCCTTGTTGTGAACTATAACTACAAAGCCAGGTAGAAAGTTTTGCATTTATTTTTCAGCAAAATTTTAATTAAAAAAAAAAAGAATTTTACTCCTACTGATCTAGAATCGGTTTATCCAATCAAAGTCTACTGGAAAGTTTCCGTTCTCTACTTTATTTGAAAGAAAAAGTTTAATTCAGATACTAGTCGTTATAATTTAACCTTATTTTGATGTTTGATTAATATACAACTAATATTTTTGTTCGCACCCAAAATTCATAGAGGAAACGTTTGGTTTTGGGAATACACCAGGAAGTTAGACTCCTACAAAGCCTCTCAACAGCAAAAGTATATTATATATATACAATTATTATGGTAAATACAACTATGTAGTGCTTCCATAATATCTGACATTTTAGAAGAGATATCCAAACAATTAATTAATTATCATTGATAACATGTAGTAATTCTAATGTACTTTTTTTTTTCTGTAACTGTGTTGCAATTTTTCTGCTTTTAGTTTTGCAATTACGTTTCAGAGTCAAGGCGGGATTTGACATTTATGTAAGTTTCTTGCAGACAACTAACTAACAAACTAAAAAGGACAACCCATTACAAAGCAACTTCCAAAACCAGGTAAATGCTTCATTTGCTAAAGAGACAACAACAACAACTACATGAAAAAAAAAGGAGAAGAAAATTGCAAGTCTGGAATTATAGAAATTGTTGGGTAGTTTTCTTGAGAAGAGTTATAGATTTCAAAAGTCCAAATAAAAAAATGCATATTTTTAAGAACACAATTGGACATTAACTGAAATAAGGAGATAAATGACTTGCATTTTGATATTGTTTCTATTTATTGTTTAATTGTTTCCCTTACTTTTATCCCCACTTTATCATTATGCCCCCTTTTTTTTGGCTATTGTTTCATGTTATTATTGTTGCTAATTTTTTCTTTCTTTGTCTCGTTTGCAGTTACTTGATTTTGGGAACAATTCTAGTTAGAAATTGAATTACAACTGAATCAAACTGTATGTAATGGGAAAAGGAATGTAATTGAGTAAGAGGAAATAGGAAGCTACAGAATAAACATGTCATTTGTACATATTCAAGTGGATTTTCGTCTAATTGTAGTTTCCAAATCACGTTTTATGTTGTAATTGATATGGATATTGCAACAATTGTCAGAAAATCAGATAGTTTGATCTTCTCTAGGGTTAGAGTTGGTGAGAGAATGGCATTAGAAGCACTATAATTCAAACGACCATTGAGAGTCGTACCTTATCTTCTTTACCTACAATCATAAGGATGCCTATAATTATACCTAACTCGGTAATCTATTAATAGTACTTGAAGAAGGATGACATTTCATATACATATTCTTAATACACAAAATAAAACCTAGACTTAACTAAATATATTTAGAAGCAGAGACTGACGTAATCGCAAAATACCCAACAATTTCAAATGCATATCTTCACCAAACCTACACCACCAGGAGTAAGTAAAGTTCAATTTGTCATATAGTTGAATGCTTGATAGACCACACTTAGTTTCGAGTTATCAAAAGCTTGTTACTATTTTTAGGATGCTTCGCTTATTGTTTTTATCTTGTTTGAAACAGATGTTAATTTTTTTGCAGATAGAAAAAAACCTCAGGTGATATCTTGCAATGGTTTTTCGAATGTATGCATTTTGGGCAGTCAGGTGCTTTTAGTTACCAGAAACAACATGTTACCCAACTCAAGTTAGTGGATACAAGTTTTAGCTACTACCAATTGCGGTATTGAAAAATTCCCTGTGACTCGTATCTGTACCTTAACTAATGATATAATTTTAATTGAAATTATCTTGCTTCACGTTCGAAAAACAAACAAGAAAGTAACATTTCTGAAACTCCGGTGGTTACGAGATCTGACATTGCATGGAAACAAAATGTACAATATTATCAATGGCTATGCTGTTACAATTCACTCTTGTTACAAGTTTTACATAGAAACAGCAAAAGAAAGCGAAAATAGGAGTTGCAGATCAAAAGAACAAAAAAAAAGCAAATAGATTTATTCGATTTAATATTATTTGCTGCTGCAGATCTTTGTTTGTCTGTTCCTTCCTTCCCCCCCTTATAGAGCCTTGCTACTTATTTTTGTGAGATTATTATTCAGGTTGTTGTTTTAAACTTGTAAATCTTGATTTGATTTATGTCGATTAATCAATTGTGGTCTATAAAACCACAGTTCTTTGCTGGTTGATCAATTACAATATTAATATAGACAGATCAATCAAGAGATCCTGATTATCTACAAGTTCTTTGGGCCCCCCTTATGTCAAAAGAATAGTAGAAGAAAAGAGACACCAAGCAATGAAAGCAGACTGAGAAAATATTTCATAATTTCAATGCAGTAAATACTCTATTCAAACACTTTGGTAGATTTGTGTTCACTGTTAACCTGACCAAACAAAGGATCTGACATTATAATTTACAAAAACCCACTCTCCCACACAGAATCAACTGCTATATTTATTCGCAAACACTAATAGTTCAACTAGTTTAGTTTACTCTGGGTTTCCAAACAATACAATTTAACGTAAATGATATATATCTGCACGCAATATAAGCTATTCGCTAGGCTATTATCTCACTGTCATAACTCAAGGTTGACTATAGCATTACAAAATGGAAACAACAACAGGTAAATGCATTGTTGTAATTGCTGTTAGAGTTAACTTTGAGTTGAACATGAAGTGGCAATTTCAACTCAGAAAACTGTTGGCGTAGCAGTAGAAGAAATGAAATTGCGTTTCAGATGTGATCACGTAAAAATAAAAAACTCTTGAAATCTGGACTCATTCAAAAGTGTAACAACTATTACAAACTGTTCCATAACATAACAAACAATAGCGGATCTTTTTCTTCATCCACTTGCCTCTAAATTGCTTTGTTGCTATCAATGTGAAACTACTGATTCACTAACGGTTTCAGATCTTTCATCTGCTCTCTTGGTGTTATTTCAAAGGATTTACCCACACAACCTAAGATTTACACCATGAGTTTGAGATTGGTGAATCGAGAAGAGGAAGATAAAGAAAGAACATGATACATCGATATAAAAAGGTCATGCATGGAAACCCACGGCTAAGCAAAAGTATTGTTATAAAATTTGAACAATTCAAATTCCCTTGGTCGTTGTAATGGTGCTTTGAATAGGTGTGATAAGCTTTGTGTTTTTGGTTTATTTGCTCGTCTGAGTGTAGTTTGTGTATCTTTGTGTTAAAACCAATTCCAATTCCAATTAAATGGAATTTGAAGGGGGTGAAAGCAGGGTTCTATTTTTAAGTTTTTTCTTTCTTGTACTAAACTCCACTGGAAGAACAATTTAGCGGTGGCGGCGGTGGCGGCGGAAAGAAAGAAAAGAAGAAAAAGAAAAAAAAGGGAGATTCGCTATTGTTACCCTTTCTTTCTTTTTTTCTGATTCCACTTTTGTTTCTGTTTTTGCGACAACTAAAAAAWTTATTTAACCATTTCTACATTTGCATATTCTTTCTTACTAATTTATTCTGCCGGAATGATCCATTTAACTCTTACACTATATGTAACATGAGTAAATTCTCATAGTTAACTACTACACCCATTATTGTTGTTCCTAACTTCTCCTAACCCAAAAAAGTCTTCTATCTTTCTCTCCCACCCCGGAATATGAGAGAATGGAGATAGCGAAAATGGCGACAAAACTATTATTGTATTCGGCAAAAAATAGTTTCAGTAACAAAAAATTAAGCCAAACATATCTAGTTAGTCTAAATTTCTTTAATTGGCTTATTCAATTTAATTCAACATGCACATTTGTTTTATAATAGAAAAAGAAAAAAAAAATAAGCCAAAGCATGAAATAAATGAATTACTGAAATTCCAGTTCGTTGGTTGTCGTACTTTGTTAATAACATAATTACAAATACTCCAATATATATATAGCCTCTAGATCAGCACATATTTTTGTATTTCTAAATTTTTCTTTTAGTTAGTTAATTAGTTATATCTGTTAAATTCCATTTCCCATTTATTCTAGTCATTCCTTTATTGCTAAATTCCTATTCTAATTAAAGAAAGAGAGTCATTCGTTTAATTTCGTCTTCACTAATTATCAATCAATTTAGAATCACCAATTTTTTTTTTTGATTTCTCAGCTACATTATACTGCAAAAGATCCAAATACCATTGATTATTTGAAAATAGAGAGAGAACTCTTAATCTTTGATAATTATCYTTTTAATTGTTTTTTTTCATTATAGATCAAGTAACAATAAGTAAATGGAATTACGAGTTTGCCCTGATACTTATACAAACTTGGATTTTGAAATCACGAAATGGAAACAAAAGACCACGAAGCAACACATAGCCCACAACAATCTATCCAATTATCTTCTAGCACAGTACAACAGGATCAAAATCAGAAAGGGCAACCACTGCAGCAGCAGCAGCAGCAGGAGGATGAGCAGCAGCCTCAGAAGTACCAAACAGACAATATTAGAGTTCCTTCTCAGCTTCCGTCAAACTATGATTTCACCACCACTACCGAGACCATATCTAGCTCGTATGTAATGCCGCTGAGCAATATACAAGGTAATTCTCAATACCAAAAACAACATTTCTCCACTGATCCTGTACCGTCACCAGTACCACATCAATTTAGTTACCCAGGCTCAGCGGTATCACAAGCGCCACCACAATCATCAGCTCCACCGCCACAATCACATTCAATACCCCTGTATCATCAATATTTTGGACAGAGTTTACCGAATGATCAGCTACAATTACATTCTTCAGTTCATGAACCAAGAAATACCCATTTATCGTTAAATTCTACAAGACCCTACTATTCTTCAATTTCACAGCCACAACCACCGCCACCACCACCTCCAGCACCACAACGTCTACCATCACTACCGACATATTCAATGCCTGAAACCGAGTCCCAACAACAACACTATGTTTGGTCCACTCAGGACAGTCAATCTCATCACCATCAAGTACCACCTTCTGCAATTACTACTGATAGTTCCACTGCTTCTACTACCACTCGTAATACTATGCCTTTTCAAGTTTCCACCAACATTGATATCAACCGATTCCCTGACGTGACGTCATTGGTCAACTCGAATGCCAATATTGTTGTTCCATTAGTTGAGAGTCGATTTGTTGATGCTAAAATCTGTACTATTTGCGGGAAAAGAATCACTAGAGACATGTCACGACACTTGAGGACCCATCAAGTAGAAGCTCGTTTCCATTGTGTTTTTCCCAAACGTCAATGTCGTCATAAACTGGGGAAATTCAATCGACCATATGATTTCAAGAAACATTTATTGAATCGTCATTTCATATTTGATGATTCAGCAATTAAACGATTACATAACTTGAGTGATAAATTAGATCATTGGGGGATGTGTCCTTGTGGCTTAAGATTTACTGGTAAAGATTGGTTAAATGACCATATTTTAACTAATGATCGTACAAAAAAATGCCGCTTAGTTGAGTGAATTAGAGGAAACACTTCAATAAATAAAAGGGAAACATATCATATATGGATTATGTTTAATTGTATTTTTAATTTCTAGAAAAAGAAGTTCGGTTGATGGAGTGGGAAAAAAAATGGAGGTGAAATACGCGGGTCCACTATGCCAGTTCCGTAAACAATTCTTACTTTATTTCAATTCGTTTAATTAAAAATTGTACTTTATATTATTAATTTTAATTAATTTTTTTGCAATAAAATATACGTTGTTATTGTTGTTTGTTAGTTATACTTTATTTTGCTGTCAATATCTGGCAATAATCCGATTTTTTGCAGTCATTATGAGCCCTCGAGAAGTTACTACAAATTCAACATACTACAACAAGTTTGTATCAAATAGGAAGCAGAACAATCAGATAATATATCACTGTTGTTACAAATTTATGAAGCTTTTCTCGTTATACTTCAAAGAGATTGACGTCACTAATTGTAAGTACACTATTTTGAATTATAGAGCCCTCTTTTCGTTACTCTTTCTTCATCTAAGTTACATTTCATTCTATTCCAGATCAGAAAATAAAAAAGGAAAACCAATTTTCATTGATTGATTGTTCCCCTCTCACTTCCCGCATCAATATCACAGGATGCAACTTGTCATCATGATGTCATAGATAAAAATTTTCTTGATCCGCATCTGATTAGTATTGAGGATCATTTTTATGTACATGTTGTCATTATCCAAGGATACCAACAACTAAACTGGAAAAGATAAATTATGCAGATCTAGATTTTACTTATAGTGTTCGAAAAAAAATAGCAGTAGTACTTTATAGGAATTAGGCTATTATTTCTTTCTTTCTTGCTAATTAATTGATTTTGAGTTTATGCATAAACTATTCTCAAGGCAAGAAAAGTATAGGCAAATCGAACTCAAGGCGGAATCATGCTGAAATTTTGATTGGTAGCGCAAACTATCAGATTTTTTTTTCTTTCTTTTTCTTTAGCGCTGTTAATGTTTTTTTTGGCGAATAACAATTTGGCTAAAATGGTTCTATCCTCTTCCTTGCTTTGATGTGTCTGTAATTTTGAAGGGGATTATTCTTAGCTAGAATCTAGTTATAGTTGTAATACTTTTTGTAAGCCACAACTTACCAGTGGAGGAGAAATTTTATGTACGCCTTCATTCAATCCTCAACTTATACCCATCCTGCTTAACCTTTTTTTAGACGAATTTCAGGAACTTTTACAAATCAGAGGCGGCATAAGTCCATGGTTTAATCAAGTCTTCTAGAACAGTCGTACAATTAACTAAACTAAAACTAAAAACACTAAGGCTCTCAATTTACCTCCCTCTGCTTCCTTTCTATTATTGTTTTGTGTATTAAACTTTGTTTAGCTCTCTAATTGACAACGAGCAAAACTCTCAGCTTTGTGGGATTGCTTTTTTGCTGCTCACTAAATAATAAACTTTTTTAAATATTTCGGGACAACAAAACTAATCTTGGTTTGCTTCCTTTACACGGATATAGATTTTCTTACGAGATTTTGAAACTTTCATCTTGCTGTTCTTCACCGTGACCACAAAATAAAATGCAAGTAACTCTTTTATGTGACAATGCAAAAACTATTTGATTTGAAATTTAAAAAACAAGCGTAGAATAGTTAATGAACAATAACTCAACGGTTCAAAAGCTTTATTATTAGATTTTTAAATTCTATTCCGTCGATTTTGATAAATTGAGAGCTATTGTTACGTTGTCTATTTTGGTAAGTTTGTAATATTAAGTGTAGACGTGATTTACCAATATAGACAACGTGGCAATAGGCATCATAACAATAATGCATCCTTCTTTAAAAAAGAAGTGGAAAAAGTAAAGTAATTGAAACCAATAAGGAATCACAATTTGATGAGTTGAATGCCATGATGACTGGTGTTACAACAATTGACTAAAACTGAAACCTGCTTAGACTAGTTTTCATTCCTTAAATGTATAACTCATTAAAATTGACTATTTACTGGTTATATTTTTTTGATGCAATGTCCAAGATCAACGTCTCAATTCCTAAATAATTTCCTATTCAGTAATTCTAATACACAATAGCCTGTACTATTGAATTTGCTGGTATATTTACCAGTGAGTGTTGGCACTGTGTTTGCTGTAGTGAGACCAAATTACACTCTTGTTTTGGATGAACTGACCAAGGTGTTTTTTGAATTTTTTGTATGTGTGTGTAATCGCGAAGTTTCGGGCAAACTGAACACCGTGATTCTGCCGAGGCGCGACTCAAGATTGTTCAAACAACAGTGCTCACAATCGATGGAGCAAGATCAGATAAAAAAAAGTGTTCCTGACGGTGGAATCCAAAGGGATACTTTAGAAATACCAAGATCTACTTGATTATGCTTGACATCGACAACAGAGCAAACGAAGTATATTTTTGTGGGAGATTACAGAAGATATTCTTTTCTATAACGGATTCTAGGTGTATTTGACTTACAATTCTGGACCACGAGCCTGACATCAGAGTACCTATAATTCAATTGACCAATCTTTATCTCTTGGCTTTTCACATGAGTTTTCGGTAGTCAAGGTAGTCAACAATAAGTGTAGGATAATACTCACATGTTAATATTTTAGAAAATAGAATAGATTACCAAAACCCTCTTATATATCTTGTAAATTCAGGGATTCCCAAATTTAAAACATGGTCAGTATTCCTTCTTCTTTTTAGTTTTTTCTGAACCCCCCGAAGTCCTCTTATTCAAAAGGATAAACTTGTTTTTTTCCGGATTATGTAATACTCAGACATGTTTGATGAAATTTATGGCGTGTTTATTGTCATCGCTACAGTCATTGCATCTATTGCTATTTCTATTGCATTCGCTGCTACTGTCACGTTTGCTATTAGCTTTTTGGCCGGTTTTACATTTATTATTTTCATTGCTGTGGCCATAGCCACTATCATGTCCACTGCTATTGCTATTCCAATTTTATTATTTTAGTCTTGTTTCTGATCTCATGTAACACAGTATTACTTTCATCATTTGTTTGGTCTAAAAGGAATTTCATTTTTGGTCTATTCCATGGGTAATGTCGCTTGTTGAATTTGTGTCTTCGCCAAGACAATATTTGAGCTATTGTTATTAATGATAGAAGAGGCATCACACAAAGAAATACAAAAAAAAAACTATACAAGGTATATAAGTTTCGCAGCTAACAACAAAAAGAAGTAAAAATTTCTTTTTTTTTTCCGGAATTTATTGAGGGACAATGCGGAAAATTGGCAGAGGTGGTAGAAAACAGGCTCGGATTATTGTTGTGTGGGACAAAAACAGAAAATAGAAAATGAAAGAGTCTACCAAAACTTGAATGAGAGCATATTTTTCCTATTGTTATACTTTTCTTACATGAGGTTGCTTTTAAGTGTCATGGAAATTAACAGCGATCAGCAATTGATGCAAATTTGATAAAGGAGGGGTGTGGACGATGCGATAATTTGGGACTCAATACAAGGCTTCCAATGTCGTTCATTTCATTTTACCATATGTTTTGTGTTTCTTTCTACTTTTAAACTTTTCAACCCTTTTTTCCCTAAGTATGTGGCTGTGGTCGGCATTTGTGTATTTTCTTGTATGAAAACCCATGACTCTATCAAAGTTCACTGGAGGCAAACTTTAGATCCAAATTTCATGAACATGATTGCTATTTAGCCAATTAGGAAGAGTGAAAACAAGAGATGAATCTAATTTATGCCATTTTGATTGGTTAACATGAATACTATCAAATGTATTTAGCTTTGAGGTTGATTTCATTTTAACCTTGAACCCATATCACAGATCAAAGCCTGTACCGGGATTTTCTTTGCTTTTGTATCAAATATAGTTTTCTTGTTTTTTTATTACATATAATTTCTAACATAATTCGAGCCCAAGAATTTGATTTTGCATTTATTATTTTTACTTTTTTATAACCTAAATTGAACTGCGATTCTGAAGATTGCCATTACTAAGCAAATAATCAGGTGATCAAAGCAACCAAATAGAATCCAAATAGTATAAGAAAAAGGTATTCTATTACCAACAAAAACTGAACAAAATTCTTGTATTGTAAATTAAAGGTATCAAGAAATTCTTCATGTTGCTTTTTGCAAGAAATTACAAATACAAAGAAAAAAAAAAACACAAGTGAAGTAGATGGTCTAACTAATTCAAGATCTCTTTTCCCTTTCAAAATAATTACCAAGTCGAGCCAAAAGTGTTGGGTCATTCGACATGCCACTGAAACTTGGCACAGATACTTGAACATTGTACATGTAAAAGTGGGTACGGAACGGGAATAGCAACTTTCGGATATTAATACGACATTCAACAGAAATTGAAATGTCGAATTATTTTTTTCTAGATTCGAGTTATTGTGTAATTAGAAAAAAGACATTACGACATTATAGCCTGGGCTTAGAAGTAGTAGTAGAAGTAGTACCAGTGACTAGTCGTTTCTACCGCCACTAGGACCCATGGGCAAACCAAGGACGACAACCCTCAGAAGGCAAGAGAAAACGACATAAATAAAATGAGCAACAAAAACAATTGAAAATCATATAGTAAAACATAAAAATAAAATGAGAGTAAAAATACAAAAAAAAAAAAAAGAACAAGAAAGAATTAATTACAAACGAAACTAAAATATAAATTCATATACAAGTTTTAATTTCATATTTTTTTTCCATCATTTTCTTTCACACACCCATTCATCCATTCAACAACCACGACAATTACTAATCATCAATAGCATCATAAACCACTACCGTCGCCACTACTACTTATTCTTCATTTATTTGTTTCCTTCTTTATAGTATCCATACACACCTTATCTCCATATTCACTAATTCTACTTATTCTTCACTACATCAAAAAGTTTAACATGTCTGCCGACTACCATGCAAAGATGCAACAAATGTTGTTCAATCGATATACAAATCCAACACCTAATGTTGCCCAGGAGGCAAACGTGCCACATATAGCAAACCAAGGACCTAACGCAGCTATCGCCACGACTACGACCACTGTCAACTCCACTATGGTCCCTACAATGAACAACAACTATTATCCACAACCAAACGGCAACCATGCGTCTGAGATGAGTCTACTAACGCCAAACATATATGAATATAAGTCAAATGTTATTGAAAATCAGGGTGGCAACGATTTTGGATACTTCTCGAGTCGAGCTGCTGTGTCGGTACCTTCGTCACGAATAGACAGTTACAACAGCAATAATAGTAACACTTTTGAGGAAGAAATTGAGCGGTTTACCAAGGAACATGACTCTAATGTCATACCTATTCATGGATTTAACCACCACCAAGAACAATTCGACAATCATTCTACGATAGATAATTTAGCATGTCACATGGCTGTACCCCCACAACTACAACAGCTACCAATGCCAACATTACCACAACAGACAACGGCACTACCATTACCACCGCAGCAACAACAACCAGTGCCACAGCAAGGAATGCAGTTTTATGACACCAATCAAGAGTTCCTTGAACCGGTAGCACGTCCTCAAGCATATAGACAAAATACGGCACCAGCATCTAGTTTATCTATACAAAACTTGCAACAGCATCAACTCCAACAGCAACAACAACAAGCATATTATAACCATCTTCAACAACAAAATACCCTCAAATCGTCCGATGTCGGTTTAGCAAATCGTCACTTGAATGTGGCAAACGATCATTTACACGTAAGGCGTGAATCTTTTTCTCATGAAACTAAACCCAAAATTAAAAAGGGCAGACCAAGGAAGAAGCCAGCATTCCATTTACAATTAGATAATGTCAAAATATGTGTTCCAACAATAACATCTTCACAATCGGATTCGGGAACTGATTATTGGAATAGAACACCTAGTGGACACGTCCGTCGAAGACTTGCATCTTCCACTATGGCAACTTTGGTCAACGGATCTAATTCAAAATCCAATGAAAGTGATTTGAAAATTGCAGACAAAGATTTGAGTTTTGCTGATCGTAATTTTGCCATTCCCACATTTAACCTCACCCCTTCAATGGATCCTCCAGGAAACCCCAATGGGTATTTTGAATTGAACACCACCCCTGGTGTCAATGGGAATCTTGAAACCTCAGGTGGGTTCTTTTCACCGGCCATTAATGATAATTCAGTTAACAACTTTAACAAAACCTTTGAAGATTATTTACAAGAAGCAGAGAAATTATCTGATCATAAAGGCACAGGTGATAATAATAATAATGGCAACATTGCTAGCATCAATCAGAGCAATATCGTTGATTTACAACAAGGTACCTTGGAAACTAATTTTACAGAATTAGATATACCACAAAGTCAGAGTATGTTCACTCCATTGAATTTTGATTCCTCAGTTGGTGACGACTTTTTATCACCCGAAAATGGAACTCAGTTTGATCGCGGCCGTTTATATTCGAATGAGATCACACTGCAATATTTAACTGTTGGGTCAGGAGACGAGGAAGATGATCAGGGGCTGGATTTCAGATTGCAATTGCCTGTCTTGCAGAAAACTGTTTCTGGTCAAAGTGGTCATAGTCCAGGCTCCGTAGGATCTGAACTGGCATATTCTGTCAGCGCTGGTTATACTCCACCTACAATGAGTGTCACTGGTACAGCCAACACTAACACGAACACTACCAAGCTTCTGAAAAAGAGAGCTTCCAAGGGAGCTGTTTGTAGTGTTTGTGACAAGTATATCAGTAGGGATATTGCCAGACATATGAGAATTCATGATGAAGTTGGTCGTTTCCAATGTGTTTACCCCAAAGCGATGTGTAATCACAAAACACAAAATTTCAATCGACCTTATGACTACAAAAAGCATTTATTACATCTGCATTTCGTATTTGATGACCCAAAGGGGAAAGCTGCAAATACATTGACTGACAAATTACCTATTATGGGATCATGTGAAGCATGTGGTGCTCGTATGATTGCCAATGATTGGTTGGAATCACATATTTTAACAAAAAACCCAAAACTCAAATGTCCCTACAGTAAACAAGGCTAATTAATACTTTTCCTGTTCCTTTTTTTTTCACCATAAGTTGCATTTCGTTTAGGAATAATACTTATTAATACTTATTGTTAGTATTATTGTTAAACACTAGAGTTGCTATATAGATTTGTTTTGTTATAGATAACGTTATTTACACATTTAATGAATTAGTTTTTAGATATCAATTGAGAAACATGCTCTGGTCTCTTTGTAGGGTGTTGTAAATTAAACAACAGTCATATTTTTTAGGAAATTAAAAACATTCTCACCTAAGATGCAAATGTTTTTTTTTTCGGGCTCGGCATTCTCACCTCATCTTTACTTTTCAATTATTTTGGTGCGTTTTGATCTATTTAGGTAATTGAAAATTTGCTCATTCTCATCAATCTCTTACCAATCCAACCAAGAAACCACAAACACAATTAAAATAAAAAATGAACACTATAGATCTATTAATTATGACTAAGTCCTAATAATTAAATCTCAAGTATGAGCAAATATTCTTTGACCCTTTAAATACCTTTTTATTTTGCTCATATTTTTCTTTCTTTCTTTCCTTTTTTCTTGAATTCAAACCCCATATTCATTCATTTAACATTCGTTTCTTTGGCCTTGCCTAATCAGCTCATTCATAAACTATTTAAACTCGAGTTTATTTCTTGTTCTTGGAAATTCCTTATTTTAATTTAAGTTACATATTATCAACACCACTAATTAGATATATTTTCTTCATTTATCAGTCAACACCACATTTAACCTTACATTATGGAATTCTTAAAAAGACACGAAGGTCATATGCATATGAGTGATTCAGCCACATCAATGGTAACGTCGGCCACTTCAGCTGTTATGGACATGGCTTCAGCAACAATGAGCATGACAATGTCATCTTCTACTTCCTCATCATCGGGTATGGCTATGGAAGGTATGGACCACGGTTCTTCTCACATGGCAATGAACATGTGGCTTACAGCTTCATTTAAGGATTATCCTGTTGTGTTCAAAGATTTAAGAGCTAGCACCAAAGCTCAAGCTTTTGGGATATTTGTGTTGTTATTCTTTGTTGCCTTCCTTGCTAGAATGTTGGAATTTGTTCGAAACTATCTTGAAGAAATTGTTTGGAAAAATAATAATTATGCCGAAGTAGAACAAGGGATTTCTCAACATAGTGCCAATTTACAATCACCACCCGTCAAATCCTGCTGTGATGATAATGCAAAAGAAGTTGTTTCGGATGAAAGTATTGATAAACAAAATTCCCCACAACATGAAGAAACCACAAAAGCTCGTGGAACCGGTAAATCATTATCTTTGGCATCAACTATTTCTAGAGATATTATTAGACTTGCATTATGTATTATTCCAGATTTGTTTGCTTACTCCTTGATGTTGGCTGCTATGACCTACACTTTGACTTATTTCTTTGCCGTGGTTATTGGCTCCGGTGTTGGAAGATTTGTTGCTGAAAGATTAATGGAACACTACAGAATTAAAAGAGGTCCTCCTAGAAATTGTTGCTAAACAACTAAACATAAAAAAGAAAATTACTTTGTTTTTTTTTTAGAGTATAATCATATAATTATAATTCTTTAAAATACAGTTTACATAATAATTTTTTAATTAATAATATACAAATATATATATAATATGCCCTTGAAAAACTATATTTCTTTTTTCTAATCAAATATTCCGTCAATTTTCTTAATCAAATCATTATATTTCCCTTTATTGAACAGTGAACCATTACCATCAGCCAATTTTTCACTATAAATCAATCTTGCCAATGTATGGTATGCGTCTTTAGTGTAGTTGTCTCGTTTGCTCTTGATAAATTTAAGTAAATTGAATTCATTCATAGTAAACATTTCAAAATATTCAGATGCCTTTGTGAAATCAATTGTCTCTGGATTAGACGATAAGTTTCTTAACATTTGTTGTACTGTTGAAATGTTTAACAATATTCTCTTAATACCATTGCTATTAATCTTTCTCACAGCTTTGGATCTAGTGATTATCAAATCATTAAGGAATTGAGAAAACCCAAGAAATATACTTTCTCGTTCAATGTCACTAACAGTTTTAGATAACTTATTATCCATGGCAAATATTTCTTGATTCAAATTGACAATAAAATGATCAGCATCGCCTGGTTCAGTTACAGGACACCAATCAACGTGTTTAAAAGACATAGTGACAAAATATACTGCTTTACACCTCAATTCATATCTCAAGGCCAACAAGGTTTTGTCTCTAATCGATTCAAAGTTATGGATAATATTATTAAACTCACCAATTTTTTCTGAATTCAAGGCAAGGTAAATGTTATATTGTACAATATCAGTTCCATCTGGGGTAAAGTTGATTGCCTGTCTTCCGTTTTCTAAGAAAGACCAATTGTATCTTAATTTGTCCACTGTCGAAACTTTGATAGTCTTGTTTTGCTCATCATCATAAATGCTATAATTGGATTCCTTTTTAACCAAAGGTAACCAAGAAAGTATCCAGGTGGTAGTTAACAACAAATACACAATCTGAGCATATGCCTCGTGATCTAACAAATCTTCTTGGTGTGTCACGGTTTCATCATGTAAAACAACTTTAGATTCTGATTCAATTAGTTCTTGTAATTCGTTAGCAGTTTCACCTTGTACTCCACGTTGAAGAATTTTACCACTGATCTCAGTTAACACAGGTATCTTCATCCATTTACTTACTCTCAGAGGTGGTCGCACAATGTTTGTACCTTCACCAGTGGACAATAACTCTTGATACAACTTGTTGTACTCATTAGAAAAATTCTCTAACGTCTTTAAGACGGCCCCTGAGAAATTCTCACGATATGACAATGAAGTGTTTAATATTAAACACAATTCAAGAAACATTTTTTTGAAATTATATGCATTTTCATAAATGATCAAATTGGATTCAACATTGCTAACTGCATTACCAAGAATTTTGAAATTTGAATCTTGACTTAAAGATATTAAATCTAGTTTTAATCCTGAATTAACCGGCATTGCTTGTTCAATTTTCATAGAATAAGCACCACCAACTTGTTCTCCAAAATTGAACTCAATAGTGTTTCGTAAATATGACAAAAAGGATATTTTCATAAAATCCTCAAAGAAATGAAATGATGTTCTGGCATGAACACCTCTGGTTTTTTCATCTTCAAAGTCAAAAAAAATTCTTTGTGACCCATCAATGAAAATTAAAAAAAATTCTAAAATGATTCTCATATTGAACAAATTCTTGGGAACCAACACTTCAACAGTTGCATTAAATGACTCATGTTTGACATACGGAGTAGCGGTTTCTATAATAGCTCCATTGTTATTATCGTCCGAAATACTATATCCGGGAAACACATCGGCCAAAACATCAAGAATTTCTTTTGTTGTTTTATTAGAAGGGTTATAAGTCACATCTTCAAATTTGAACAACTCTTTTTTCCCTAATGCATTTGAAATCTTATTACGATTGGTGGCACCAGTAGTGTCTGCCAAAGAATGTAACTTATAATTGTGGTCGTCATAAATGTAATTCAACATTAATGCCTTCAACTCCTTTTGGATTGTCTTCCAAATTGTAAACAAATTACGTGCATGGAAAGTATCCGGTCTCCCCATTTGAGGACTATCAAAAGTAGGTGTGCTTTCAGCAACAGCCTTTGGTGTTGACGGCGCTTTTCCTTCTTGCAATAATGTCACAATTTGAGTTATTACTTTATGTCTTTGGAAAGTAGCCAAACACCTGATAAAGATTGATCCAAACAAGTCTTGCAAAAGAACAACAGCCGAATCACTAAATGAACCATGCACAATAACGTCAAACAATGAGCCATGATCAAGGTGCTGCATTTTAGATAACTTCGATAACGCATGCCCATTTCGCAGCTTAACTGCCTCTGTGGTTCTGTTAATTAGACCATGCAATTCCAGTTGATTAGTGTCAAGTAAAACTTCAACTGCTTGATTCAACCTGTTGAGTTTGGATGCTGTAAGCAAAAGCATATAAATGTAATAGAATGACTCTGTGTTTGGATTCAGAGTTGAGTCTAACAAGATTTTGTAATCGATGACTCCATCATTCTTACTATTATGAGCATGGAGGTCAGGCAATTGATTAACTATAAAATTTTTCACTGGAGAAGTCAAAAAATCGACCACTTCCGATATATCCAAATTTGCTGAATTGAAAATAAATTGTTCTAAATTCTTCAGATCTAACAAAGTCACAAAGGAAGTCAATTGTGGATTACTGGAATGAATAATATTCTGCCATGCAATGGCTCCTTCTTGTGGGTTTCTGTTGTATTTTAAATAGATCTCATTCTGTAGTTCATCAATAATCATATCAAATAGTTTGTTAGACTGTTCTTCAAGATATGTTTTTATCCCATTCATTGCCGGTAATGACCACAAATTATATTTTTCTGCCGTTTTGTATCCTTCGGAAATCACGTCGTAAACCTCGTGTATCTTTTTGTCAATGACCAATTGATCAATTTTCCCAGGTATTTCGTTCATTTCAGCCATTGCATCCAATACTTCAATCATCTCTGAATACTTGGCAGAAGCCAGTGACAATTCACCCAACACTGCTGATCGATCGTGCACTTCTTTATTGGAGTATTCCAAAAAGTTCTTGATTTCCAAAGAGTCTTCCTGAGAGTTTTTCATTGTAGATAGTAAGGTATTATATGATCCCATACTTTTGTTGAATAAATCGTAATGTTCGTTCACCACACTACGTAAAGCTTGTTCGGAACTCTCTTTCAACATGTTGAATTCTTGTAATCTATGGGCTAACCCAACTGAAGTATCATCTAACAATGCCACTGCCATTTCAATTGGATTGGCATCTTCTCGAAGCATTTGAGGCCAATCATATTTTATTGTATTGTAGACTTCTTTCAAGGAATAAAGGGATTCGTCAACTGTGCGCAGATCATAATCATTGATCCTAGGGGAATTACCAGAATATCTTCTTATCGACATAATGACCTCGGAATTTGTTTATATATCCAAAGATAAGATCAACACTTTCTTATAAATTGATTCAACAATGATTCTTAAGTTCAACAGGGTGTGAATTTGTGTTGGCAGAATTAAAGTAGTGTATTTATTTTTTTTTTTTGCTGTTCCCTTTGAAATTTCGATTTGTTCGTTTTTTGGAATTACCCACACACACACGGGCTCGCGAACTGCTTCAACTACTCTTTCCACTCGCTCGCTAGCTTGAAATTTGAATCGGGGCTACTTTACTCGATTTTTTTTTTTTCACTCTACAATTCCCAACTAAACATCAGAGTTATTTTTTGACAACCACCTTTGCAAACACAATATGGAACCAACACCTCTTATTGAATTGAGTGACGATGAAGATGAGATTGATTTTAAAGTGAATATTACAAGAAAACCAATAAGTTTGACAACCAATGAACCAGAAGTGATTGAACTGTATGTATTTTTTGTTTGTTTGTTTTTGATCAAAACATATCTACGACGCGTATTGTTTGATTTACTAACATTCTTTAATACGCAGACTTAGTGATTCATGTACCGAAGATCCTCCTATTTTGACATCAATACAGTCTAGTCAAACGAAAGACTTCCGATCAAGTCCCAACCCGAAACCAAACCAAACATTCATTTCCACAAACAACCAGACATCAATTTCCAAACCC
This sequence comes from Candida albicans SC5314, assembly GCF_000182965.3. Taxonomy (NCBI): domain Eukaryota; kingdom Fungi; phylum Ascomycota; class Pichiomycetes; order Serinales; family Debaryomycetaceae; genus Candida; species Candida albicans. The sequence continues at coordinate 136,646 of NC_032094.1, read as the reverse complement.
ACATACACTTCAACTGAGCAAATTACAGATGTGATTGTTATAGAAAGTGACGAAGAGGAAACTAGCATAGTGCAGAAAATTAGTGGAACTTCAAAAATAGTGGCGTCAACGCGGTTACCATCGTCTCCAGTTAGCATTGCAAACCAAGAACCAGAGAAAACAATGAATGATTCAATAGTGGATTCTAGTTTTTCGTTTCTGATGGATAATCTTGTAACGACAATCCGTAATGGTGGACCTAAACTATCATCATCAAAGCCTGTTTCTCAGCCTGTATCAGCTGGATCGGGATTATCATCTGGCCCAAACCCTGTTTCTAGTAGTTTTAAAATGCCACCGTTTGTGAAATGGCTTTCTAGTGACGACGACGACGATGATGAAAAAGAAGAAGATCCAATTGTACCTACATCACAACCGGTTCCACATGAAACAAATTTTGATGCTCAACCAGCAAAAAGATCCAGAACTGTGCAAGAACCACCTCAACTGGCACCAAAACCAGTAAAGCGTTCTAAAACTGTTGATCAAGTAATAGATTTGCCGCGTATTGATAATTTCCAGTATACATCAAAGGATTTAAAAGAAGCTAACAGAGCTACAAGAAAGAAAGAAGAACTTTTAGCAGAAATGGAATTACATATGGCGGAGTCTGTCTATTCTAGATTGGAAGATTTGGTCAAAGATTTCCAACTGCGTGTTATAAAGGCTTCATATACGTTACCAGTGATTTTTTGGAAACGAAATATAAATGCAGCTTATGATAAAGAAAGAGATATATTTATACCGTGCCATCCTAGAAGGGTTCTTGAAAAGACATTTGTTTTGTATTACCATGCATCAGTATTTTTTGAAAAACTACGAAACCACACTTTGAAAGTTGATGTATCTGCAGCAAAGCAACAAGCATTGGCAATAACACCAAATGAATATAATGTAATACTTGTGGTTGAAGGGTATGATATACTCTTGAACAAAATCAAAGCATATGAACAGAGATTATTTAAAAATCAAGTTCTTCAAGGTTTAAATGTTGAAGAGCAAAGAAGACGAAGAAAAGATGATACGGAAATGTCTAAATACCCGTCCTCGTCAGAGATTGAACATTTAGTCAACAAGGCCCAAATAGACTTGAAGGCAAACATTTTTATGGTAAGAGCAAAACAAGAATCGATTATGTGGCTCAACTCATTTACACACATGATTGGTCAATCGCTATATGACAAATTTGAAAGAAATCAGGGATTGGCAAATCTCGGAAATGTTAAATCGGGAGCAGATACCAAATCAACTTTTTTGCAATCAATGAAACAATTCAATTTGATGACTCAAGCAAAAGCAGATATTTTGTATGTACTGCATCAGTCTCTACATCTGATGTACACCAAGCTTCGATCTCATGGAACGTTGGGCAAAGATAATTTGAAGAGAAACATTGTGCCACCTTCAGTCGATAGTAGTATGAAGAAGTTTTTCACTGCTGATGATCCAGATATGGTCATTAATTAATACACATATAGTTATATACGTAAATACACAATCTAAGAGGATGTGGCCTGTTTGGCATTATTGAGATCATCAATATTAAGTTTCTCACTCAACCCTTCAACCACTTGGATTCCTCTATTTATTTCATATTTTTCTTCTAAGCTAAACTCATAGTTTAATTGATTCAATTGAGAAACAATGTTTAAAGATTTGTCCACCAAACTAGTGTTTGAATCCTCATTCAATACCGAGGCTAAATAGTGAGGTAATTTTGCTTCTTTGAATTGTGCTTTCAAGCTATCGTCTAACCCATTACTCAAAATGGATGATATTAATGATAAAATTCTCAATTGATACTTGTTGTTCTTGTTATCAAAATTAATGAGTTTCAAACCTTGCAATTTCTCAAACTTTGCATATCCAGGTTGAAAATTTCTGATAAATGAAGAAATAGCAAACAATGCCTTCAGTTGTAATTCAAATTTTTTGTCATCTTGTGCTAATTCTATCAATTCACTCAATCCTTCAGTTTCATTGAAATCTTCTTGAGATTTGGGGTTGTTTTGTACAGCGGTTCCAATTATTCCACAAATAAGTACTTTCAATTCAACAGGGGTATCTTCTTTAGCTAAAATGTCAATCAATGGATTCCATAATTTCAAATTACCAATATTATTTGCATTATCTAAATTTTCAATCAACATTTCGAAATTTTCCAAGGCAATCTCTTTATCTTCTAATGAAACATCGGTTGATTCAACAACTTTTATACTTTCCTTCATTAATGTGGCTTCATCGGGACCACCAAATAATTGATTAAGTGCCTTTTGGTCGGGTTCTCCAATCTTTTCAAGAGCTGCTTTATCCCCTGATTGTTGTGCAATTGTCCAATGTAATAATTTTTCCATACTAGTAATACGAAGCTTTCAATAAAAATTTGAGGGGTAATAAAAGGGATTTCAAAAAAGAATAGTTAGCTAGCCTTATTTATATAAATTGAAATAGAGAGTGAGAAGAACTTTTGATATTCAATCCTTTAATGAAACAAGTTTTTACAATTTGCAATAGTTCCATCTGGCTCGATGGAGTTTCAATAATTTTTAGTTTCATATTTGCTTACTTCGAGAAGGTTCCAGATGAGCGCGACATTAATACGACATTTAGATCTGACCTGTATATAGAAGAATTGATCAAATGGCTTTCTACCACATAAGGGTTAACGGAACTACACTAGTGTCCTAGAATATGTATACTAATTTGCAAAACAAATGCTGGCAAAAAAAAAAACCTACAGTGGTGGTTATAATAAATTATAGATATGAAAAAGGAGATGCAGCAACTGTTGAGAAGTTGTTAATTAGGAAGCTTTATACAGTATTACTATTATTATTACTTGCTGCACCACCTGATGAAATATTAAAAAATTGTAGTGTTGCGTGTGTGTCAGGAGGCATGCGAAATATGGAGCGTTCTTCCCCGGGATAAACTCAATCGAGGTATTTTTTTTTTCTTCACTTGAACACGAGACGCTTTGACATTGACCAAATATGACGCAAACATTATGATTTGGTGATTGTTTAGCTATAGGGAAGGCAATTGGAATAGGTGTCATATGATCTAGGGCTACAATTGATCAATTTGAGCAAAAATAATAGACGTAGACACTAATTATTAATCTTGATTTCATTATACGTATGTTCAAATTTGTTTTCTCTCTCTTCCAGTTGTGCGTCTACTGACTCCTGATTGAATTTTTTTTTTGTTCACTTTCTACAAAAATATATAAATCCTCTTTTAATTCCAACTCAATTCACTCCTCATTTCATTCAATTGAATTTTTTTTTCTTTCTTCTTTCTTTTTTTATTTCTTATATTTTCTAATTCAATTTTTCAATCAAGCGATTATCAATTGCAGAAGAATAACTATCAAAATGTCATTATCTAACAAATTATCAGTCAAAGACTTAGACGTTGCTGGAAAGAGAGTCTTTATCAGAGTTGACTTCAACGTCCCATTGGACGGTAAGACTATCACCAACAACCAAAGAATTGTTGCTGCTTTGCCAACCATCAAATACGTTGAAGAACATAAACCAAAATACATTGTCTTGGCTTCCCACTTGGGTAGACCAAACGGTGAAAGAAACGACAAATACTCATTAGCTCCAGTTGCTACTGAATTGGAAAAATTGTTGGGTCAAAAAGTCACCTTCTTGAACGATTGTGTTGGTCCAGAAGTCACCAAGGCTGTTGAAAACGCCAAAGATGGTGAAATCTTTTTGTTGGAAAACTTGAGATACCACATTGAAGAAGAAGGTTCTTCCAAAGACAAGGATGGTAAGAAAGTCAAGGCTGATCCAGAAGCCGTTAAGAAATTCAGACAAGAATTGACTTCATTGGCTGATGTCTACATTAACGATGCCTTTGGTACTGCTCACAGAGCCCACTCCTCTATGGTTGGTCTCGAAGTTCCACAGAGAGCTGCTGGTTTCTTAATGTCCAAAGAATTGGAATACTTTGCTAAGGCTTTGGAAAACCCAGAAAGACCATTCTTGGCCATTTTGGGTGGTGCTAAAGTTTCTGACAAGATTCAATTGATTGACAACTTGTTGGACAAGGTTGATATGTTGATTGTTGGTGGTGGTATGGCCTTCACTTTCAAGAAAATCTTGAACAAAATGCCAATTGGTGATTCTCTTTTCGATGAAGCCGGTGCTAAAAACGTTGAACACTTGGTTGAAAAAGCTAAGAAAAACAATGTTGAATTGATCTTGCCAGTTGATTTTGTCACTGCTGATAAATTCGACAAAGATGCCAAAACTTCTTCTGCTACTGATGCTGAAGGTATTCCAGACAACTGGATGGGTTTGGACTGTGGTCCAAAATCTGTCGAATTGTTCCAACAAGCTGTTGCCAAAGCTAAGACCATTGTTTGGAACGGTCCACCAGGTGTTTTCGAATTTGAAAAATTCGCCAACGGTACTAAATCCTTATTGGATGCTGCTGTCAAATCTGCTGAAAATGGTAACATTGTTATCATTGGTGGTGGTGATACTGCTACTGTTGCTAAGAAATACGGTGTCGTTGAAAAATTATCGCACGTTTCTACTGGTGGTGGTGCTTCATTGGAATTATTAGAAGGTAAAGACTTGCCAGGTGTAGTTGCTCTTTCCAACAAAAACTAATTGATAGTCGATAATATAGTTACGTTATATAATATATAAGTGTTATATGTATCTTGAATATTAATTGAAAACAAAAAAAAAAAGTAAAAATTATATCTACCAAAAACTACCGAGGTATCTTTATATCAACTACGTATCGTAAAATAGTAAAAGTCTTTCAAATCCAAATAAATAATGTTGTGTGCTATTCCTTTTTTTTTTTCGTATTTATCAATATCTATTATCTAAACTAATTTACAATTTAGCTTTACCAGCACAAATCAGAGACCAGTCATCTTCAGTTAACTCAGTATATTTATCACCATTCAACCAGTAAATCATTTCTTTACCATCTTCACCTTTTGGTAATTTTTGATTTTTGAATTGATTCTTTGGCACCTTGTGATTATGAGATGCTTCAATAGCACCTATTTTAAGGAATGCAGGTTGAGCATAACTTGGTAAAGACTTGGTTACGTGTTCATGTATTGCTTTCAAGATTTCTTCATGTTGTAACTCGTCTTTTGGTTCACAAACAGCAAAACAGGCTCTACCTTCATGGTTTGGAACTTTGACACCAACAACAACCGATTGTTTAAGGGTTTTTGATCCCATCAATTCATTTTCAACTTCGGTGGCTGACACATTTTCTGATTTCCAACGGAATGTATCACCTAATCTATCAACAAAATATAATAATTTGTCTTCATCCATTTTCAACAAATCTCCACTTCTGTACCAAGCATCACCTTTGCTGAACACGTTGGTGAGGATTTTACTGTTAGTGGCTGATTTGTTACCATAGTAACCTTGGAATGATTTTTCGATATCTTGTGGGTTTAAAATTCTCATCATCAATTCACCAGGTTCATTGTAAGCAGCTTCAGTACACAACCCTGTCTTTGGATCTCTCCAAATTTCACTTTCATCTTCAGGATCCATCTTAGCTAATTTTTGTTGTGTAGATAAAAATAAATTGATGATGGAACCGTATTTACGACAGGCACCAACACCGTATTCACCATATTGCAAGTTAGTGGTAGCAATTGGTGATTCAGTGGCAGCGTAGAATTCACCAATTCCATCAATGTGGAATCTAGATTTGAATTCAGACCAAATGTCACGACGCAACCCATTACCATAAGCAATTCTAACATTATGTCTATCTTGATCTGGGTGAGGCTTTGAATTCAATAAATAACGACAAACTTCACCAACGTATTGAATATGAGTGGCTCCACATAATCTTGCTTGAGTCCAGAACGATGTTGCCGAGAATTTTTGGGAAACAGTAACACACCCGCCTACAATTAAAGTTGGACATACCCCCAACATTGCTGCCGTAGAATGGTATAATGGCATTGCTGTTAACACACTCGAGTTTTCCTTGATTTTCATAATGTGGCCAAAGATAACTGAAGCCATAAATGCCTTTCTCCAAGACATTATCCCTGCTTTAGGTAAACCAGTGGTACCAGATGTGTAAATCAAAGCACAAGCAGAAGAATCGGTATCTTGAGGTCTTCTAGTGCTATCTTTAGCTCTGTGCTTTGGAGTAGATTTAAGTCTCAAACGATCAAACAAGGCAAGTTCATCAATGTAGTGTATTTTTGTGTTTGGTAATTCTTCGGCAATTTGGGATTCAGTGTCTCTAATTGGTTTGTCACAATCTGGATCAACAAAAACTTGACTAACATTGGCAATCTTAAGACAATGAACCAAAGGTTTATCCTTGGTATTGAAATTCAAAAATGCCGGTAATGCACCAATATTCCATAATGCCAACCATAATATAATGAAAAGTGGTTTGTTCATACAAGCAACACCAATGGTATCGTTGGATGTGACACCATACTCATTCTTCAAGATATAAGAGTATCTCAATACCATATCATACAACTCTTTATAAGTAAATTCTTCAAGATCAAATTGATCATCATAAATGCTGTATCCATTTTCATCAACCTGAGGCTTTGGTGGATTCTTCTTAGGTCTTGGGAATGCTAATGCCTTGTTGTTGCTGTATCTCAAAGCAGAATCCTCAAATGAGTACCAATAAGATGCTCTACCTCTCGAAGATTTCCATAAATATGGAAGTGCATTTCTTGCAACTGTCAGTGCCAACAGAAGGTCATCTGAAATCAAATATTTGGCTTCTAATAATTGACTACCAAGTACGGCAGCAACTGCTAATTCCAAACCTGACATAACTGAAATCTAAGTCTCTTTTTTCTCTGTAGTGTAAGTAAACTTTATTTGTATTGTATTATTTTTTTTTTCGGTATCTGACAACAACTTATGAGTGTGTGTGCTTGCTATTTAATCCGAAACAATGTTAAAAGATTCAAATGAAATGAAATCAGTTCTTATGGAAACAACAACTAATGAATGAATATTAAAATTCAAGTAAATTAAATAGAAATTCAGAAGAAGAAAAGAAGTAAAAAAAAAAAACAATTTTGAAAAAATCGAATTCTTTTATTGGAAATTATTAATTTATTTATAAAAAAAAATACATAAAACTAACAGAATAAGAAAGATTTTAAAGAAAACGTATCAACGGACATAAAATCGATTAGCAAGTTTCGAAATTATTAGTCCCCCCCCCCCCTCCATCACCTCCTCCACCCCACAAACACAAAAAAAGAAAAAGAAAACAACTAGTCTTGTATCTAAGTTTAAAGATTTCAAGTTATGATGTATTTTTGGCTAATTATCTCATAAATTTCGTTGTTGTAGTTTGACTTTCTTTTTTTTTTTTTTTTCACAAGGAATCATTAAACAACTTCTCCGCAAAAAAGAAACAAATTACTACTTGTAGGTAATAAAAAGCAACTATTACAACACATACTGGAAATTACCTGTCTAGCCCTTGATGTTTTCTTTTTCCTTGGTATGGATTACTTTTAAGTAGTCAATTCGAGATGTTATTTTTGTTGTTGGGCTGCACATGCTAATTATGAATTTGATTCTTCTATTTCTCGAGCTTTCATAATTGAATTATACTGACTTAAAGTTTTTTGTGGTTTAGTCATATCGAACAGATAATGATATCCTAGAACCTTCTAGCAGTCAATGTAAATGTAGTGTGAGCCAGAAACTCTATTCATTGTTATTTGCCATCGTCACAATTTTTTGTTGAGGTCGCAATTTATCCGAGCTATTACTTGTTATATGGTCCCTTGTTTCTTGTTCTACTAGTTAACATTCTTTCTTTTGTTTTTCACATGATTCCAAAGTGCGTTTTGGTTGGGTGCCAGAAGAAGTAAAGTACGTAATATAAATTTATGCACGATTCGGAAATAACATTTGTTTTTTTTGATAAATACCTACTAAAACCAATTTTGTGACACTCCAATTTAACAATTATTGAAACGAGAAAAAAAAAAAGGGAGCAAGATCCAAAAGGTTAAACCTCCTTTACAACAGTCCTCGAGAAAACAATCACAACCTCGAAATGTTGAATTAACAACACTTGAATGGGACTAGCCTTTTGGAGGGTATACTTCACTAAACAGTATGTTCAGGTGAAAACCAGATTTCATTCAAAAGTCTACAACTCGAGACTGCCGATTGTCAATATTTTTATGAAATTTCAAATCGCTCGAAAGGATGCCCATCTTCCAGGAATGCGAGAATGAATCAAAAGTTGACCCTGAACTCGGCTCCTCGAGAATTGGTGGTTGTTGTTTAAACAATGGTGCACTGAAGTATTTTTCTGTGTGTTCTGTTGAAAGCGGTACTGCTGAGTCAATGTGTATTTTGGAATGGTTAATATCGTTGAACCACATAAAGATATTTTCATCGTGACGAGAAAGTAATTGGAATATCTCCTTGGCCTTATCTTGTATCACCAAGTGTTGATCATCTGAAAGTCCATATTGTACCAAAGTTTTCAATTCAATGTTTGATTCTTGTATATACTCTTTCATGCAACAGTTGCCATGTTTCACTATCAAGAGTTTCAAAATCTCATAGAAAAAGAATTTGTTTCTATCGATGTTGGAAATATCTATTGCTTGGGCAATCATAGGAACATATCCAATGTAATCATTGCACACACTGTGGTTTATCGATTCCCGTATAACTAATCCCAACTTGAGTTCATTGTCGTTTTCCATCTCTTTGGATTCCGCAAAGATTGTGTCAAGTCCCAATTGCAAATTACATAAGATCTTGAAAATGGTATTTCTTGTTTGCACAATAGGGTGAGGTAAATTCCAGTTACTGAATTGTAATTTCACAAGATTGCTTTTGGCATCAAAGTCATAAAAACGGTAATGTGACCAGCTATAAGTGAGCAAACTTTCTATTAATAGTAGCTTTAAAACCACACTCGAATCGAACATCATAGTGAAAACAAGTCCCATATCTACCAAATTTTCAATGCAATCATTAAATGCTTCAAGAAAAATGTTGGGATTATCCAAGAGTTCAAAGGATTTTCCAATTGACAATATCCGAAGTAGCAGAAGCTTTTTTGAAATTTTGCAAGACGATGTTATTATTTCATTCTCGGCGTCTCGTATAACTTTGGCAGCTTTCCATGCATTGTCAAATGTTGTGCGAGGCAAAACTATAGTACAATTTAGTAAACAGGACATTGGAATCTTTTGCTTTTGTTTGTATTTGAAAACGTTATTTAAGACACCACCTATCATAGCTTTAGTTTTGTCAAGGGCCATTAAGCTGTCTATGCTGTAAATCGATTTTGGTTGAATTGTGACAAAAGATGGAATTGTTTGTTTCTTAGTGAACTTGGTTATCGATTTGTCAGTGAGACCACTGTCATACTCATTTTCGTAGTATACCTTTTCTGATTCAGTGTGAGACGATGGCACATTATAGTTTGGTGATGTATCTTCTTTGTAGCACCACTGTTGTGCGTTTTCAATTTTTGGCTCTTTATCCGTGAACTGTGTCATACCAGAGATTGCATTGTTTTTACTTGACATTGGAGTTTCATGCTGATTATTCGTTTCAGTATTGGTTGCTTCTCTAACTTGAGCTTTGTCTATTTTGTTGCATAATGGCAGTGGTCTGTTTGCTTTTTTGTTGGTGTTGTTCCAATTGTTTAACTTCAAAGCCTCATTTGTTGATGATTTGATTCTTCTTCTGAATGCAAAAGAATATTCTCTTATTCCAAACGAAATAGAACTCAAAAGGATTAGCAAAACAATTATCGTCATAAATATATAGAAGGCATTTGCAAGAATTAAACTGTCGGTATCAGTACTCATAGGGATAGATTTAGCATTGGCGGCTAACGGCATGATATTAGTGTTGCCAGAATTATCTAGACCATCTCCATTGCCACCTATTTTCAAATATGAGTTTTTATAATTGTCGATAATATATTGAGGCTCTTCATGATCCATCAAGAGATTTTGTTTGTAAATTGGTTTTTGAGGAGACCGTTTGAATAGGTTAACTTTTCTTTGTAGATCCTGAGGCTCTATCATATTTAAGTATTGGAATATCTTTTCAATATTAACAACAACGCTAAAAAGTTTATACGACTCATTAATACGAATGGATCTATGAAGGAGAGAAGGAAAAATTTATTGATTAAATTACAAAATTATATTAAAAAAAAAAAAGAAAGGACTGAAGATAATTTGTAATGGGAAGTCTTAGCAATCTGATTATATTATGTCTATTGAGATTAATCTGTTTCAATTCTTTTTTACAACCAAATTGGGTTGCCAAAACTCTCACTAGTAATTTGTTCTACTATGGTCTCGTTTATTCGATTTACATATTTTTTTTGTAACGCTAAACACTACCATCTAAATAATTCTACAAATGAGAATTTACTTTAATGTAATCGAATCCAAATCCATCATGAGATGATTTGTACGGAGAGAGAAAAAGGCTCACATCGTCTTTGTGCGTGTTTGAATGAAAAAAAAAAACATCATGCCAAAATTTATAGTGCTACTATTCTCAACCCATAAATATATAAACTACCAGAATTGTTTTATCTGCTTTTTAGTTGTTGTTAGTTCATTCATTCACTAGTAACTTCCCACAACCATATTTTTATTGATATGTTGTCCAAGACCAGATTCTTTTTCACAAAGAATTCACTCGTGTTGAATACTTTACAACAAAACAAGGGTTGTAAATTATCTATTGTATCACGAACAGCACCAGCTTCTAAACTATTTCCATCGTCATTTAAAATTTCAAGGATTTTTAACAATTTAAGTAAGAGAAAGTATTCCACTATTAGTCATAGAGTAGATTCAACTTTCACTAAAACTGAATTTGTCAAGTCTACCCCACCTCCGGTGATTCCACAAAAATCTATTGGATATTGGTTATTAGGAACTTCTACTTTGGTTTTCGGTATTGTTGTTTTAGGAGGATTAACAAGATTGACTGAATCTGGTTTATCCATTACTGAATGGAAACCTGTGACTGGAGCAGTTCCTCCTTTAAATCAACAAGAATGGGAAGAAGAGTTTAATAAATATAAGAATTCCCCTGAATTCAAACAATTAAATTCTCATATTACTTTAGATGAATTCAAGTTTATTTTTGGCATGGAATGGGGTCATAGATTGGTAGGAAGATGCATAGGGGCTTTTTTCATTTTACCTGCTTTGTATTTTTGGGCTAGGGGTAGATTCACTCCTCAGTTGACAAAACGTGTGGTAGGTCTTACTGGGTTATTAGGTTTACAAGGGTTTATCGGTTGGTGGATGGTCAAATCAGGATTGGATGAAGAGCAATTAGCCGAAAGAAAATCTAAACCAACCGTTTCTCAATATAGATTGACTACCCACTTGGGTGCTGCATTTTTAATGTACTTGGGGGTATTATGGACTGCATTTGAAATTTTCAATGAGAATAAACTCGCCAACTTGGCTAAAAAATCGCCAGAAGCTGTGCAAGCAATTCTCAAACAATTAAATAACCCTGCCTTGAAAAAAACCAAAATAGTCGGTTTGAGTTTATTAGCATTGACTTTTGTAACAGCCATGTCTGGTGGTATGGTCGCTGGTTTAGATGCTGGTTTAATCTATAACACTTTCCCACACATGGGTGATGATTGGATTCCAAATGGAAGTGAACTTATGTCTCCAGTCTTTTCCAGAAAATCAGATCAATCAGATCTTTGGTGGAGAAATTTATTGGAAAACCCAACCACTGTTCAATTAGTACATCGTATTTTTGCAACTACCACTTTCTTTGCTGTCTTGGGAGCACATATCTATGTCAACAGAAACAAAGGTGTTGTACCTATTGCTGCTAAAAGAATAATGCATGGTGTTATGGGGGTTGTTACGTTGCAAGTAGCATTGGGAATAACTACATTGATTTATTTGGTTCCAATTCCATTGGCTGCATTGCATCAAGCAGGTGCCTTGGCTTTATTAACCGCTTCATTAGCATTTTCAGCTAAATTGAAGAAACCTAGACCGCAATTTGTACAATTCATCAATTCCAATATGAAAAGCAAATTATTAAAAACGAGAGTTTGATATAGCTAAAAGTCTGTAAATATGTTGTGGTTGTTATTGTTGGCTCCGTTTATAGACATGTGTATTTGTTTATTTCTTGTATATAATATTCTAAAAGTTTACCAAATTCTTTTACTAGACATCTTGTATCTCATAACTTGTGATAAACCTTCGTCGCCACTATCACTACACCAGGAATCTTCATTCAACACTCCTTGTAGTAGTTGTTTGTTTCGTTTTTCTTCAATTGTAGGTGGGATCTTTTCATCGGCATCATATAACTGGGCTCGGGTTGTTGGGTTTATTGTTGAAGGTTCAGTATTTGGTGACCCAGGAAGAAATGATAATCCAAGTGGTGAAGATAGATATGTTCCTACTGCACTGTCATTAATGTCAATACTAGTATCATTTGTTCTATTATCTGGAGGGGATGGGGTACCTTCCAGAAGGTAATCCCTTGTAGCAGCAACACTCCGGAAATCATTTAGTTTCTTTCGTAATTTTTCTTGGTGCTGTTTGTGTTGAGTAACTAACACGTTGGCTATTTTGAAAATCAACATACAAAGGATCACTCTTGTTAGCAATAACGTGAAGAATGTAAGCACAATTAATGACCCACTAGTGATTATGGCGTAGAAATTTGAACCTGCTACGGGAAAAACAAAAATATGTTTTAAATCAGCTAAAATCATCCTCAAGAAACAAACGACGGATGCTAGTAATGGCAATCCGATCCTTCTAGTCAACACAATATAATCAGTAAACTCGTGAGAAGATTTCCCGCTTTTGGTGTTAGCTTTAAACACCTCCAAGAAATCCAAACACAGAACATACAAAAAATTCTTGTAAACTTTAGGACGTATCTTATTAAACTTTGCAATGAAACAATGCTTTATCCAATCAACAAATATTTCGGATCCAATAACCACTACACTGGGTCCAAAAACCGCACCAACCCAACGGTTCCAACTTTTCCAACTATTAGGTATCAACCCCCCAGTGACACTTAGTTGAAGCAAGTTCTTGAGCGCGATAATACCTAACATTAAGGACAATTGGAATCTTTCTGTCAAATCAGCCATGGTTATTTGGAATAAACCTTCACGTTCAAACTTTTTAAAAACAGAACTCTTTAATTCGGAAAACTGGTTCGATAATAGCAACGTCATTAAAGCATTTGAGTATGAATTAGCAGCCACATTCAAGGAGACTGTTTGGTAAATCAAAATATATGCATGGAATGACAAATAGAATGTTGACAATAAATAGAAGGATGCAAAACGATAAATGTTTCTATTGGGTGATGATTCATATAAAACGTTCAAGATATCCTGACCAATTGAGGAACAGAGCTTTTCAGCACACTCAAGAACCCCAAACATTACGTATAGTTTTATATCTGTTTGGCCTCGCACGTCGTGGTACATTCTGGAAATATCCAATTTTCGATTTGACAATACCACTATGGATAAAATTATTATGCTTAAAGTAATAACGTCTTTCTTTATTAGTCTGAAGCGGCAAAATTGAAAAGTCTGTTGCTTCGTCAAAAACTGGTATGCTGATTGGGATGATATGATGAGTACTTTCAAAGGTGCCAATGTAAATAATGATAAAAATGAGTTTAGACATACTAAGAGCCCGAATATCATAAATTTTTCAAGACAAAACGGTATTTTGATCATGTTTTGTAATTCTTCAAAATGATTATCATTCATTGAATCAGTACTTTTCTCCAGTGTTAATGTATCATTCGAATTCAAATTTAGCTCTAACAACAATAACTTATATAATGAAAACCCTTTGGATCCATCTTTGCGTGGTTGATGCACTGAAATTTTATCAAATATAAAACTGAATACAGAATTGGCTCTTGATCGCAGCTGGGCTTGATCGGATGACTTGCAAGGTTTGAGTTGATCCTTTGTAGTTGTTTTGGATTTCCCTCTCACTTGTGGAAATGGCTCTTCAATTTCATTATTGACTATCAGGTCCGTTGTTTTGGTTCGACCTCTACTATTGCTGCGCGAGCTGTGGCCACCATTGCTTCTCTTCCTTCTCATATGGTATGAAGTATTAGAATGTCTGTTTCGGTGAGTATTTGAGCTGTTAGAGGGTAGTGTAGTATCACAATTTCTCTTTACACTGTTATTTGAATTGGGTGTCCAATAATTGACGAATTGCTATCGTGTTTATATTTTGAATCGTATAAACACATCAATTTGACAAACGTTTGGTAGTTTAGTCTGATATGCGCACACTTCTCTTAACTTGATCAATGACGGAAAACCTCAGTGGTGGTAAAAACAAACGAAAAAAAAAAAAAGGGGGAGGGAGGTAGGCATGAGGGCACACGAATCAACGAGAGAAGGAGGAGGCAAGACATATACAAATACAAATAAAATATAATACAATCAGTAATACAATTGCGACAATAAAAAATCCAACAATCAAAGAACGAACTTTATTTCATTCAAGTCATCAAAATTGCAATTTAACAAATCTCTTTTATTTTCTAATTCAGTGAATCCTGGTTTTTCTTTTTTTTTTTATTTCTATACAATTATACAATGGAGTTGCTTACCATAGAGAGATTCTTACCATTCTTAGAACCTTTTGAAGGTAAAGAATTGTTGACACCATCGGAATGTTCCAAGTTGTCCTTGATTATAGTGGAGGTTTTGGTTGATCGTTATGTTGATTTTAAATTGTTGAAATTCTTGAGCCGGTTTTTGACTCAGGAATTGTATGATGAACTAATAGAAGAGAGGAATATCGAACATGCATGTGGATACATAAAGTGCAATCGGTCACCGAAATCATTGGTGCGTCGATTGTACATAAAGTGCAATCGGTCACCGAAATCATTGGTGCGTCGATTGTCTATGAATAGTAACGGGATAACACAAGCCGGTTCAGAAAGCGATCCAGGTGCATCAACCAAATATCAAATCTACAATAGAAAACCTACCATGATATTACCCAACACGTATCTTTCCCAATACTGTTGCAAAGAACATTACCAAGCTTCGATTTTTTACAGAAACCAACTCAGCAACGAAGCACTTTTTTCCAGAAAGAATATATTTACAACGCCGCCGTTCTCGTCAGATAAATTCAATTGGTACGAGAATTCCATTACCTGTTTGGAAGAAGTAATTGCAAAACACAAGGAATTGAAACAATATGGTAAATCGATTTCCGAAGTGATTGCTATGATGAATGGATTGACTGTGAGTGACTTGAATAATAATAGTGAACTAAATGATGAGACAAACCAATTAATAAAACTAATTGAAGATTTTGAGATTGTGGAGAACAATGAACCCAACATGAATGGAGATCTAGAAGAAGTCGATGAAGAAGGTTATACCCAGGATAACGAAGAAAACATACATGATATAACGAACAATGTGGAAGGTTATGTGACATCCAACAAAAGTTTTGGTGGGTACGTTGTGTAGGTTGAGAAACTATGGGAGGTGTATTCTGTATAAAATAAAACTGTATAACGTTTATAATGCATATATATGTACAATATTACTCAACTATTATCAAAAATCTTTTCCTAGCTTTTTCATAATTTGAGCAATCCTCTTGGTAAGCTTGTAGCCATGCTTGTAATGCTTAAAACCTGATTCAGCCATGAATTCACCAAGAGTTTTACCTTTACCGATTACTTCTTCCTTAGGGAAGAAATCGATAGATCTTTTTGCAGCAACATCGAATATACTTCGTGAACCTGGAGGTGAAACAATCTCACTATGTTTAAAAACGTTGTGTTTCTGCAAGTTTGTGATTAATCGCTCATATTTTTCAACTTGTTCATCATAATGATTGTTGAATGACTTTTGAAGGTGGTCCTGTAATTCCTTTAAATCCATTTTGGAATCTTGAATAACTTGCTTATAAGCATCACGAAGATAATTCGAAGCAATATCTAAACTCTCACTCCACGAAAATTGTTCTAAATCTAATGGGTCGTTTGGTTTCCCGTTCAATTCATTTATATGGATCTGTAGCAATATCTCATACATCTCTTCTGCGTCATACAACTCTTGATAGTATTCTCTTGGATATACAAGTTCTTCAGGGCCAAAACCATGACTACCTTTGATGGGATAACTTCCATCCTTTTGTTTGTTTTCTTCTGTTAAATGAGTTTGCGACTCCCATATATTGATCATTCTACGAAAGAATATCTGTTTTTTGATTAGTTTGGCAATTTCTTCTCGACCAATCTTTTTCTTGGTAGGTTGCATTATGTACGGGACAGGCACAGTTCCTGCTAATGCTTCATGAACGGTGGCTTTATAAGGACCTTTATTATCAAGATCACTTTTCAATTGATCTAAATACAATTTATTAATATCATACTCCATAGCTGGTATAACTATAGCTTTAAGAATGTCTTGATCAAAATTCTCTAATGATTTCGAGCTGGTTCCTCGAATGATGTGATCAAAGTTTAAATTATCACCAGCAGTAAATATTAGCTCTGGGGAATAAGGCAATAATTTGGGGTCGGGGATCTTTTTCAAGCTTTGCAACTCATGCAAAAATTGTTTCAACACTGTATCACCTTGATATTTTGCGTTTGCAAGTCCGTCTTTAATGAACTGTTGTTCACTGTCTGGCATTCTTAGATCTGGGGCATAATATTTTGTCTTTCTCCTTGATCTGGCCAATAGATTTCGTTTCACTTTGCCTCTTGCAGTCTTTTTGGCTGATTCCTCGATCTTTTCTTTATTGGTCAAGTAATCTGCTCGTCGTTTTTGATACAGGAAAACTTCCTTGCGTTGTATATCGATGAATTGTTTCAAATCATCCCAATTGCCACCTAACGCTAGACTTAGTGCTTCATTTAGAGTTATGCCTTTAAGAATTTGCTCTGATATTTGAAAAGTGCTTCCATAGTTGCTTCTAAACCTTTCTTGTATATTATATTTTAATTCAAATTTGTTTATTGAAGCGGGAATAGATGCTAATTGATTCGTTTTCCGTAGCAACGCTCGGTATAATTGACAAACCGCTAGCTTGTGATCATTTCTAGATGTTAATTCCGATACAAGCCTATTCATCTGTCTGAGGTTTTAAATGTTGGAGATCATAGGTACTAAATGTGTGGCCATTCCAATGCAGATGGGGACTCGAACTTTAATTCTTAGTAAAAGAAAAAATTATATCGCATCTTGATAGAAGATTCTGATGCTTAGATTTTTCAGAAATCGCAATCTTCAATCGCGTCATATCCCAATTTATTCAAGAAGTCTTACTTCAAAATACAACAGACAGCATGGTATGTATAGACAGACTAATCATTTAAAATTGAAATTGATTATGTATTGGCAACAAATATTAACATTTCATTTAAGCCACCAAAAAAGAAAACGGAGAATACAAGTACCATTCTCAAGTTGAAAAGATATACATCTACTTTTATATTAACGATTGAACCATCACACTCATTAGAGGATATCAAATATCAATTGTGTAATATTATCAACAACTCGGGAGGATTACCTGCAATTCAAGACCTGGAGGTGAAGAACGAAGATGAAGAAGATATTGCAGTCCCAAAATCAGAATACATCGATGATGTGGATGAAATCAAGGAAGAAGTACAAGACGAGTCGGCCATAACTAAGGTACTGGTAGATGATATACGAGTGGCCTATCCAAAAGATTCAACTCAGCCTTATTCCAATAACTGGATTGAATTGAGTGAAGATAGTGATATTGCTGAATTAAGTTTAAAGGATTTCGATATATTGGCTTTTGCATATGGTTCGGAAGAACAAATTGAAATTGTTGAACCAGCTTATGAAGAAAACTAATTTAGAAAAAGTATAAATACGAAACAAGTCTATAGTTTTACATACTTTTAGTATACATTGATTTAATGAAGGTGAAGCAAAAAAGAAAGAATAACAAATAACAAATAAAAACAGGTTATCAAAAGAAATGAACTTAACATACATGTACAACTAATGTTTCTTTCCACTTAACTTTCTCACACCACCAGAGTGTGCTCTTGATGTTTGTGAGTTTCCAGAAGCGATCCTATTTTTGGATCTGGCTTTAGACACGCGCAAAACATTCGTGGGGGATGTACCTGGTGGAGATGATAATGTTTCATTGACTGTTTTTGTTGTTGTTGTCTTGATAATATGAATTGATTGCTGACTAGATACATTGTTGGTTGATATTGATCTCAAAACTCTCCAATCAGAATTATCCTTTGTTTTTGGTGTCACTGAGTCATACCTTGCTGGTGAGCTTTGAATTATATCTTGCATAGTGTTTTCATCGTCAGAATTGTTCACCATTTCTACCTCGTCAATATCTTCAGAGTCCTCAAAATATTTTCTTGGTTGTCCAGGAGACTCGATAGGTACCACAGTTTGGATTTTAGATGCCAAAGCACCACTCACCTTACGTCTTCTAATCGGGGTATTTATTACAGAAGAATCAGCAAGTGGAGATGTCAATTGTTGTTGCAATTGCAATCTTTCTTTTCTTTTTGCCTCTTTTAGTCTTTGTTTATAGTCTTCATAAGAGCACAATGGGAACAAGTTGCCAATTAAAGGATCGGGTCTATTGTCTACTATCATTGTATGTCTCCAGCTTCTAAAATCATCGTGGTGCAAGTAAAGCCAATGTTGTTGAGGACCAACAACCATTCCTGGTCTGATCATTCTCATGTACGCGATACATTCGTTGGCTGTAAATCCATGAGTGTATATGAGATGGGCTCCAATCAAACAACCGGTTCTTCCTAACCCTGCTTTACAATGTACTGCAATTTTTCCACCTTTATTGATAATACACTCTGCAGCACCAATAAATTTTTGAACGTATTCCAAAGTAGGACAAGTTCCATCATCGAAAATCATATCAATGTGCTTAATATTTCTCTTTGTAAACTCTTTTGCGTCGTATAAGTGAGAGTTTAATCTCACCACAAGCTGGACGTTGTTTTCCACGAAGTACTCCAAAACTTTTTGAAATGGTTCGTTTAATCCTCCTCGCTTGCTTTGTTGAGGAGATGCAAATGCAATGAAATCTTTGGATATAACGTTAAAATCTCCTTGGTCGACTCTTTCGTACTGTTCATACTCGTCTAAATCAAATTTGGCCAAGTCAATCATACCTCTCTCTTTAGCTCTCCACATGGCATACACGACATCCTGAATAGTTATTTCATAATCCGCACTGCTATATCCTGCGTCTCTGAAAGCTTGTAAAGGTGGCGTGATTTGAGCAATAGGTTGCAAAACTTGATGAGGAGCCCAATTCTGGAGCAATATCATGTAACAGCATAGTAAACATGCTAAATTGGCTCTTTCCTTAGGGGATGTCGAACTATATATCACGAGTCCCTTCCCTTGGGTTGAGTCTTCGTTTAATTTCTTGTGTAAAAGAACTGCAAAACGATATAAATGCCCAATGTTCAAAGGTCCGAAATCCATGTAAAATGCATTATATGGTAATGCGTCTTCAACTGTGAAATATGCCAAATCTTCTGTATCCCTTTTGTGATGATCATAAGCGCCAAGGTATATTCTATCTGTAAATGGAATTGTTAGTATATAATGTTATAAAAGGTAGAACAATCAATTTGAAGTAGATTTTCCCAACATACTTTTAAGAAACTCTATAAGAGGCACATGAACCAGTGAACTATGCATCGGAAAAGGTGTTTGTGATTATTAGGTAGTTTAGAACGGTATGGTAGAAACAAACGTGTTTTTGAATGAAAGACAAAATGTACTTATATGTAGAAAATACAAATGAATGATAGACGTTGAGTTAATTGGATAAAATTGAAGACATAAAATAGAAATTCAAAAAAGATCTCTTCCATCAAAATTTATGTTGTTTCACTTTGTTTTTGTTTTTGTTTTGTTTTGATTTCTTTTTTCTTCTTTGAAATCGCTGAATGGAAGCGTACTGTTGTTGTTGTTTTGTTTTTGCTGAATCGGGTAAGATTTGAATATTGTGCACTACTGTAGCAAACCTCAATCCAAGAAAAACTCCAAATCTGATTGTGAGAAATCAAAATTTTAGGTGTATTAATCCTTCATAGCAAAGGAAAGGAAAGCCATGGTACGTTCAGCATAACTATTTTTATAAAGCTTGTTCGCTTTACTAACCGGACCATTGATGATAGTCATCTTCGTTATATACATTTTCTCCAGAAACACTATCAGCATTAACAAAGTTTAGATTTCAAAGTGCCAAAGTGGATAAAGTTCAAGCTGTTATATGTATGTATTAAAACAATGCCTACAATTTTGCGATTGTTTAATTTTGAATACTAACATGTCAATGTTAGACACGATTGACAAAAAGAGTCATGAAATCAAACAAGAAGATGAAATTATAGATTCCATAGAAGAATTGGTTGAGGAATTACCCGACACCTCTCCTAGATACGTCATCCTATCATATCCCTTCAAACTAGATGATGGGCGATTGAAAACACCATTAGTTATGTTATACTGGATCCCACCAACAAGTGGACAAGAAAGTAGAATGCTCTATGCTGGTGCAGTTGAGCAATTTAGAGATAAAGCTGGAGTCTCAAAGTACGTATTACAGGTAATTCTGCCTTTTAGCTGAACACACTAATGTACTAACATCCATTTAGATTGATCAAACTTGAAGAAGAAGAGGACTTTGATGATTTGAAAGAACAATTGATTTAGAGGGGGGGTTAACAGTTCTGTATTATAAAAATGAATGAGCTTGTAACTGGTCTATCTATCATATAGCTCTCCTTTTAGTGTATAATCTGATTCCTGCATATATTGCTACTCATTTAATTTTTTGTTACAAAGTCGTGTGCATTACTATTCTGTAGAAATGAGTAGAGAAAAAAATTTTCAGTTGTTCTTCCTCTTTAAAGGAAAAAAAAAAAATTTTCATTTCCTTTCTTTCTCAATCTTCTTTTCTTACCACTAGTCAATCAATAAAATAAATCAGTCATCATGGGTCGTATGCATTCATCTGTATGTTATCAATCAATCAGTCACTAAAATCAGCATCACATACTATTAACATGATAGTGGGAACAGGAGTTTTAAAGAAAAAAATGGATTTGTTTGGCTTTAACAAATGAAGAGGTCTTGCCTAAAGTAAACAATTCGTCTACGGTCGACAATAAACAGTACCTAGAATTGTTACTATATACGCTTTAGGTATTTGATACTTTTCTTTGATTATTGCTAGGGATGGAGAGGAACACTGGGATGGACTAATCGTCTCGGTGTCTCTTCTTTGTCTTAAAATTTCAAATCTAAGTAATTTCAATTTACTTTTTTCTAATATGACATGTCAAATATTGCTCCAGATGTTAATTGGAACTTTCTTTTCTTTGCATTGGGATAAGTTTTACTAACATCTTGTTGTTTAGGGTAAAGGTATTTCCTCCTCCGCTCTTCCATACTCAAGAAACGCTCCATCCTGGTTCAAATTGTCTTCTGACGATGTTGTTGAACAAATCATCAAATACGCCAGAAAAGGTTTGACTCCATCTCAAATTGGTGTTATCTTAAGAGATGCTCACGGTGTTTCTCAAGCCAAGGTTGTCACTGGTAACAAGATCTTGAGAATCTTAAAATCTAACGGTTTAGCTCCAGAAATTCCAGAAGATTTATACTACTTGATCAAGAAAGCTGTCTCTGTCAGAAAGCACTTGGAAAAAAACAGAAAAGACAAAGATTCTAAATTCAGATTAATTTTGATTGAATCAAGAATCCACAGATTGGCTAGATACTACAGAACTGTTGCTGTCTTACCACCAAACTGGAAATACGAATCTGCTACTGCCTCTGCTTTAGTTGCTTAAGAAGGTTAGTTATTTGTATATCTTGTCTTTTTTTTATATATATAAACATGTATATTATTCACTAATTAATATTTTATATCAATAACGAATGGAAAGTAATCGTTTTAAAATGATATGGTTCTCAAAAATTAATTGTAGTGTTTGAAATAGCATGGCTTGTTGCAAGAAATTAGTTTGAAAAATTAAAAGCACTCAAAAAAAAACACTTCTGAAGAGTTTTCGTAGAAGACTTTGAACATTCTTTTAACACTCAACACAATTATGGAAGCCATATCCGATAGACTATTTAATGAGAATGCAAACACGATAGAATCAGGGAATGATGACCCATCATTATTGACTATAATACTAGATCTTTCAATGAAAGGATGGTATAACATCAAAGAAATGATTTCAATACAAGATATCACCAAATCATTACTAGTTTTCTTGAATGGGCATTTGTCATTAAACAATAGTAATCAAGTGGCATTTTTAGTGAGTTCTACTATGGGTTCTAAATTTTTATATCCCGATTTAACTATGGTTGGAAACCCCAACGTGAGTGAACATTCTGAACATTTTCCTGACATGTATCGACTGTTTAAAATGGTTGACCAATCTGTGCTACAACGATTGAACGAGTATATTGAAGAGATTATCAAATTCGAGACAGGGAATGAAAAAAAGGGTTTCAATTGCTTGACTGGAGCAATCAGTATGGCTTTAACGTACACAAATAGAATGTTAACGTTGGATCAATCAATCACCACCACAACTGCTGCTGCAATGACAGCTTCTACGCTTGAAAGTACATCCAACAACAATAATACTAGTGGCACTAGTGGATCATCTAGTACCTCATCTAGCACATCGATGAAATCAAGAGTTTTGATTGTGTCTGCTAATGATGATGACGATCTTAGGTATATTCCATTGATGAATTGTATATTTGCTGCCCAGAAAATGAAAGTGTCTATTGACGTAGCAAAATTGGGTCATAACAACTCATCCTATTTACAACAAGCTTCTGATGCCACCAAGGGGGTTTATTTACACATTGAAGATCCAAAGGGAATAATTCAAGTGTTATCAACCGCATTTTTTATAGAACCCAACCTACGACCATACATTATTTTACCTACAAATTCAAATGTCAATTATCGAGCCAGTTGTTTCATTACTGGGAAATCAGTGGACTTGGGATATGTGTGTTCTGTTTGTTTATGTATTATGTCACAATTGCCTCAAAGTGGTAAATGCCCAGCTTGTGATTCTGAATTTGATAAAAAGATCATTCAAGATTTAAATAGAGAACCTCAAGTTATTTCAAAAAAGAAAAGAAAACTTGAAAATGGGAGTCTGACTAAATAGGCCACCTTCTTATATTCCATCATTTACTATATTAAAGGGATAATCAATGGGATAATTGTGTATTTCAATTAAATGGTGTTTCCTTTCTTTGGGGTTTGAAAAAACTGCCTTACATGACTCCGTATAACATTTGAATATTTTATCACCTCTTTCCTGCTTTATTTGTAGTAGTGGGTTATGGTTCTCATCTATATGTAATGAAAGAAAACTCTTATTGGGAAATACTTTTAGGCATGACTCACATGTATGTTCATGAATGGAAACAACATGTAAATGATATTGTTGATAATCTTCAAATGCCTGATTAAAGCATGGGTGATAATTGCAGAGTATTGATTGATCTCCGGTTATTCTGCTATTAGTTGATTGCTCTTCTTCCTCTTTTTCTTCTCTGACTCTTTTACTCATTTGTTGAACAAGATGATGATGTTGCTTTTAAGGTTAAATATATAAAAAAAAGGACTTACTCTACGACAGAAAAAAAAATAGTTTGATTTAAGTTTTATATTACACTAATCTGAAATACTTGCAAAATAATTAAACATGATTTATTCTCCAATATCTTCATTCCAATCTTGTGGTTTCTCTTTAATGAATTTGGCCATCAAATCAATACATTCTTGATCATTTAAATTCACAACTTCGACACCATTTTCAATCAATAACTTTTCATTACCCAAGAAATTGACATTTTCTCCCATCACAACTCTTTTGAATCCATATAATAAAATGGCCCCAGTACACATACTACATGGTGATAAAGTAGTATAGATGGTACAATCTTTATAAGTTTTTCCTGGTAATCTTCCTGCGTTTTCTAATGCTGACATTTCTCCATGTAAAATAGCTGAATGTTTTTGGATTCTTTCGTTGTGACCTTGGCCTAATACTGTGTCATCAGATGAAATAATACATGAACCAATAGGTATCCCACCTTCTGAGTAACCTGGACAGCAAGTGTGTTAGTAAAGCTGGATTTTAATTGAAAGTTCAGAGTGGGCATGATATACACATACTTTTCTTGGCTTGATCAAGAGCAACTTGTAAACCTTTTTTGTCGTCAAACGTCATGTTAAAATTGTAATAAATGCAATAAACAAAGTAAAGATTGGTACTTTGAAGTGACTGTTGAAAGCAAGAAGAATTGAAAGAGAATTTTACAAGCTTTTTTGCGATGTTAAGCTAAGTTGCTAAAAGCATCACCTTAAAAAAAATCTTGGCCCGTAAGTGCACAAGACGGAATTGAATAGACGGAAAATGCCGTGATAACGCAAGCGGAATTAAAGTGCCGTGAACTTATAAACGTTTGAGTGGACATATTTAAGTTAATTGTGGTATGGCCGTTGAAGTGATAAATAAATATGTGAGTCTATTATTTTACTCTTTCGTTTGCTTATTGTATTACTGGAAGTTCTGTGAAGTGTATGGAAAAGATAATACACATTAAATATGGAAGATCATGACAATTTCTTTTAGCAAGAGGTTTACCCAAAAATCAAAGATAAATATAGCTCAATGATCTTTGTTTTGAACTGCAAGCAAGATGTAATGGCAACAACATAAAGGCTCAAAAATTTAATGTCTTGGGATACTTGATTGGTTATGTTTTTTTTCTTTATTTTTGCAATTTTATCACCTTAAAATTTGAAATGCAACAATAAAACTAAAAATTGGTTGCAAATTATAAATATCTTAATTTAAATACAACAATTATTCTTCAAAGGAATTTACTATAATGTAAGCTATGAAAAGTGACAACAAACACCAAAGGTTGGTTTATAGGTGAGACTGTTTATTCCCCTCAGCACCAATCCCCCTTCTTCATGCATATTAAGAGCAATGAAAAAATTAATACACTTGAAGAACACACCCCGGAGACTTCTTTTAAGCCCCCACCTATTGGTTATGGTGCTCCTAAGTTTGTTGATCAACATTTTTCATTCAATCTTTTGTATATATGCATTCACGATTGAAGTTTAATTTTTTGCGTACTGAGAATCTAAACTTTTTTTTTGCCACGTTCCGGTTTCGGGTCCGCGATTCCCGATCACAAAACTATGGTGGTGATAATTCGTGGGTTTGCAAAGACTCCGGGATTATCCAACAATAATAATAGAAGATTAAACAAAAGGCTGAATATAAAAGAGGGGAGATGAAAATAAAGCTTAGCCTCCTTCCCCCCTCCTCCGGGAAATTGTTGCCGTATCTTCCCACTCGATACGGTACCCCTACCCACCGTTGTAAGTCAAAAGTGGTGGGTGGTGGGGGAGACACACAACAATAATTGATTGGTCAGATCTAACCCTACAAGAAAAGAAAATATGTTACATTTCTCTTATAATATTTCATAGTGGGGAAATCACCAGAAAAAAAAAACAGGAGCCGCTGGTGAAGGAAAAAGTAACAATATCTCAAATTATTGAACTTCCAATCAGCCGACGAATTGATTAGTTTTTAAATAATCAGAAATTCCCAATCTATGTGATTTTCTTGAGTGTCATAAATCTAAGAAAATCCAAGAAAGAGAGACCTCAAAAAAAAAAATTCAATTTATTATCAGCAGCGATTTCTAACATCAAATCAAAACTGATTATAGTTTAAAAAAAAAAGAATACAATAAGGAAAAAAAAAATTCACAGTCTTGCTCACTTTTCTTTATATATCAATATCAACAATATAAAACAAAGCCTTCCATTATATTTTTATTTTTCACCTCCCCCTGTTTTGAAATATGTCTAAACAAATTGAAAAGAAACCAATCAGCTTTGCTAATATTGCTCTTGGGGCAGGTTTAAACCTTGCTGAAGTGACTACTTTGGGTCAACCATTAGAGGTCATTAAAACCACCATGGCTGCCAATCGTTCTTTGACCATGCCACAAGCTGCTAAATTTGTTTGGTCTCGTGGCGGGATTTTAGGATTCTATCAAGGTTTGATCCCATGGGCTTGGATTGAAGCCAGTACTAAAGGTGCTGTGTTATTGTTTGTTTCTGCTGAAGCCGAATACCAATTCAAGAAATTGGGTATGAACAACTTTGTCAGTGGAATGGGTGGTGGTATCACTGGTGGGTTAGCACAAGCTTATTTGACTATGGGATTCTGTACATGTATGAAAACTGTGGAAATCACTCGTTCCAAACAAGCCAATACTCCAGGTGTACCACAACAAACTTCATTCCAAGTATTCAAAGAAATTTACCGTAAAGAAGGGATTAGAGGTATAAATAAAGGTGTCAATGCTGTTGCCATTAGACAAATGACCAATTGGGGTTCAAGATTCGGGTTCAGTAGATTGGCTGAAGAATCAATCAGAAGTTTGACCGGGAAATCAGAATCACAAAAGTTGCTGGCCTGGGAAAAGATTGCCAGTAGTGTTATTGGTGGTGGGTTGAGTGCTTGGAACCAGCCAATTGAAGTTATTAGAGTTGAAATGCAAAGTAAAACAAATGATCCGAACCGTCCAAAGAACTTGAGTGTTGCTGGGGCTTTCAAATACATTTACCAACAAAATGGTATCAAGGGTTTATATAGAGGTGTCACTCCAAGAATTGGGTTAGGTGTTTGGCAAACAGTGTTTATGGTTGCCTTTGGTGATATCTTTAAAAGAATGTTGAATACCGATGGTACTGGTCATTAAAAAAGTACAATAAATGGACAGGCCAAATCACTGGACGTTAGGAAATGAACATAAACTTGATTAATATTTCAAACAGTAGACAAGAAAACTTATTTATAAAGTAGTTATAGATAGATATTATTATTTTATTTTTTGTTGTTGTGATTGATTTTGCAACATCAAAAAGATTAATACACATCCAAAGAAAACAAAAACGGAAAGCTGAATCTATATTTTGATTATAAAACAAATTGACTATTTAATTAGTATTTTCCTGGATTACTGGCACTGCCTGAGTTTGAGACTGTGCCCCATCTATCATAACAGTATAACCCAAACAAAGTGATAACTAACCCTATTGATTGGCTATTAGAGAATTGTTTCAGTTCCCAAATAAATGAAATCAAAATAATAAATATTCTCTTTAAAATGTTGGCAATGGAATAGTTGATAGGACTAACCATTCCTAGTATTTGGAATGCTAACAATGATTGTACAAAATGACTCAATCCATTCAATAAAACTAAACTCATCACATATGAATTGAGTTGCAAAAGTGATATGGCGCCAAAGGCATTATAATTCATCCATTCAGTGACAAAATAAATTGGGCATGTCAAAATAAATCCAATTATAGAACAGTAAAACAATATAGTTAATTTATCTACTTTATTGGAATTGATTCTGAGCGATGATTTGTTGTTCATTGGAATAGCATTAGTAGATTCAACCGTTAATCTTTTTTTGGCAAAAATGTTTTGACTGACAAAAATAATCATGGAAATAAATGCAAATATTAAGCCAGTAGAATAATTATTGTTAGTGTTGATCTTGTCAAGATTATTATTAATAACACTGCTACCAGCACCCGGCACATTGTTTTGATTACTAGTATGGCTTTTTTTATAACAAGTCAACATGATCCCACAACATAATGGAATTAAAGTGACATAGGTTCTCATCCTGTACGATTTTCCAAATAAGAATCGGTAAATCAATACTGTGATAATTGGACTTAATGATTTTATTGTGTGAACGATTGACACTGGGATTAATGAAGTTGCCTTGTGACTTGTTATGTGGCCAATAAATTGGAACATACCCATGGGCAAAGTGGTTTGTATAATCAATCTTGTTGGTGTGATAAATTCTGAAAGACTGATTCTGTTGGTATCAGTCATTGACGGTATAAATCCTGGGGGTAACTTACTGCTAATACTCTCTGGGTTGACTTTAACTATGTTAAGAAATACTAGACAAAAAGTAAAACTAGCAGAAAATTGAAATTGAGTCAATGTTACCGGGAACTTGAAATCATTTAGAATCAATTTTGTTGAGTTCGACGAAATAATGGAGCATAAATACCAACCAATACAAAACGAAACAATCTTAACATCAATAGGAGGCAACCAACTGAAAAAAGACGACGCTAAAAAGTTGCTTGTGGTTACTGATGCGGCAGATAGTATAGGTTCGGGTGACGTTGGCTTGCTGAGTGGTGATAATGGGTAGTTCAAATTCTGGAACGAAGTGAAAGATGGGTTTGAAGATAATGGTGGTGTGTGTAATTGAATGTGGCTGTTGTTGTTGTTGTTGTACCCATAGTTGTTAATATTGCTTGTTAGCTTGGATAAGTTGGCTGATGAAGTGTTTGGGTTAACTTGTGACGAAATATAAGGTAAACCTGCTACTGGAGGTCTTTGTAACAGGTTACCGATACCACCATTTTGATACCGTTTATCATCTGATGAGGCAATCAAATCCTCTATGGACGGGTTGTATGAATTATACTGTTGGTAATACTGATGCTGAGTTTGATCTTGGTGCTGATACATTTTTTAAGCTGGCTGGGATCAAAAGGATTAGGAATGATATATTAAGCGAACGATAGTTGTATCCCAGTTGCAAAGTAAATGTTATACTAGAAAGTGATGGACTTTTGTAGAATAAAAGAATGAACGAAACGGAGTAACAAGAAAATTAAAATAGAAAAAAAAATTAAAAGAAAATGGCGATGAAATTATATTTAACCAGGGGAAATTTAATACAAATGAAATTACGTATTTTTTTTTTATTTATAGCAAACAACAACAACAACAACAACAACAAACATTCTACTCTCAAATACATCTCAAACCCACGAAGAAAAGAAAGGAAAAAAAAGAAATTTCTTTTTTTTGTGTGTACTATGTAAAGTGAATGATTCGATTGCAAGATTAAAATTAATAACCAGTAATCTTTTAGTAAGCGTGGGTGACCTACCAAGAATGAACGTGCACATGGTGGTGATATCTGGTCATACTGGCCGTATTTGTACATATGTGTGAATGTGTGTACATGTGTGTGAACTCGGGTCATATCTTAGTGCCTGAAAAAATTTTTAAACAGATACGAAATTTCGCCTCGCCGCACTACTTTTTAGATGTTCCAGAAACCGTCTATTAATTCAACACAGCATTGAGTATCAAATTACGATTTGAGAGGTATAGGGAATGAACCAATATCGAAGAGTAGAGAAAACAAAGCAGCTAGTTGGTAGATCGTTTTCAGACGCACAATGTTGATTAATTGTAATAATGGGAAAGTGGGTAATTCGGCAATGCAAAAATAATTCTTGGTTTCGAATGTACACCAAGAAGTTCACATTACTCCATATAAATCTTTGTACCAAGAAGTTTGGTTTGCATTCAAGGAAATTCAAAAAAAGGGGGAGAAAGTGGAGAAAGTTAAACAATGCTTAAGCAATAGGGAATTACTTGCTAATAATGGAGCTGGCTATTCATCTCCAAGATTAACTATTATACACGACCGCATATTTTTCTAAATGCTGGGGGCTACAAATCGTCAATCCCACACTAATTTATATTTATCCTTTTCCTTTTCAGGATTAAACTTTTGCAATATACACCACCCACATGTTCAGGATTAAGTTGATTTAGTTTTTGTTGAGATAGAATTGAGAGGGCAGAGTTAGGAGCTAAAGCTGGGTTTTATTAGAAGTGACTCCTTCTTTGTGAATACATGTCGATTTCATAATTTCATACCTTCAGTCAATTGAAGCGATTTACCCTTTTAAAATGACCCTATCCTTCTGATATTGTGGATTGTTTGTTTATCTTAGTAAAGGTAGTGGAGAATTGCTCTTGGAGTATGGTTAGGAATTGTAACATTGATCTATTTTGCAATTTTTTCAACGCGTTGTTGTAGAATCAATTCCCTACTCTAATAAACAAAAGCTAATACACGAAAAGATTTAGCAATTACTTTATATCTATTAGTATTCTGTTATATGCGATTTTGTTTCACATTCTTTTTCAATTTCAGATGTATCAATTGATTTAGAATGGCTTTTGTTAGGAGTAATAATAATTTGGAGCCATCCATAAAACAAACCAATCTACACGACCTACCCTGAGAGATTTTTTATTTTTTTTTTCTTCTCTCTCCCTCAATATTATTATCATCACCAATTATCGGCAATAGATACAATTTCTTGGTGTAATGTACACGCCCAAGATTTGTCTATGGAAAAACGACAATCTATCTACTCCAAAGGAAAAAATAATATAGCAAAAGGAAGATCCAAACATTGTTGCGTGTGTATCTGATTTCTTCTAGTTAAGTTTTGAAAAACACAACAATAGATTCAATTGAAGCTTCTTCGACTCCTTTTCAAACACATTTTTTTTTGCATTTGCTTTGATTATTGTCAAATTTCATTATAAAGTTGTTGTCTAGTTTTGAACACGTAATTGAGGATCAAAAAAGAAAACAAGAATGTCCAGTCTAACGATATATGCTGCCAAGATATTGCTAAAACGAGCTATATCTGGTGATTTGGAAGAAGATACCCCAGATCTAACTACTCCTGATGACGCCGAAGATTCAAATCCAGTTGAAAATGAAATTTTCTCAAGTTGGGCGTTGTTCATTTTATTGTTTTTGTTAATGAGTGCCTTGTGGTCATCATATTTCTTACAGCAACGAAGAATCAAGGCCGTCCATGAAACAGTATTGAGTATTTTTTGTGGTATGATTGTGGGATTGATCATTAGAATGTCACCGGGTCATTACATCCAGGATGCAGTTAAATTCAATCCAGGTTATTTTTTCAATATTTTATTGCCTCCCATTATATTGAACAGTGGATATGAACTACATCAAGCGAACTTCTTTAGAAATTTGGGTAGTATTTTGACATTTGCTATCCCAGGAACATTTATATCTGCCTTGGTTGTGGGAATAATTCTTTACATTTGGACAGCTTTAGGGTTGGATAACGTTAGTTTAGAATTCGTTGACGCCTTGGCAGTCGGAGCAACTTTATCGGCCACTGACCCCGTTACAATTTTGTCTATTTTCAATGCGTACAAGGTGGACCCCAAACTATACACTATTATATTTGGTGAATCGTTATTAAATGATGCTATTTCTATTGTTATGTTTGAAACCTGTCAAAAGTTCCATGGTCAACCAGTTAGGTTTTCCTCATTTTTTCAAGGGGTAGGATTGTTTTTAATGACTTTTACAATTTCAACAATTATTGGTATTTTTATTGGTATTTTAGTGGCATTGATTTTGAAGCATTCTCATATTAGAAGATATCCACAAATCGAAACATGCTTAGTGTTATTATTTGCTTACCAATCATATTTCTTTTCCAATGGTGCCCATATGTCAGGTATTGTTTCTTTATTGTTTTGTGGTATCACTTTAAAACATTATGCCTATTTCAATATGTCCAGAAGAACCCAAATTGCCACCAAATACATTTTTCAATTGTTGGCCCAATTGTCTGAAAATTTCATATTCATTTACTTGGGGTTGTCCTTATTTACTGAGGTTGAACTAGTGTTTAAACCAATGTTGATTATTGTTGCATTTATTGCTATCTGTGTAGCTAGATGGTCAGCAGTTTTCCCATTATCCAGATTTTTAAACTTTTTTTACCGAACAAGATTCGAAAGATATTCTGCTGGTACTTTATCAACATCAGCAGGAAATATGATCAACATGCCAGATGAGATTTCTCATTCATATCAAATGATGATTTTCTGGGCTGGGTTAAGAGGTGCTGTTGGTGTAGCCTTGGCCATGGGATTTAGTGGGGAAGCAAAATGGACATTATTGGCTACTGTATTGGTGGTTGTTGTTTTGACAGTTATCTTGTTTGGTGGTACCACAGCATCGATGTTGGAAATTTTAGGTATCAAAATTGGTTGTGTTGATGAATCGGGTGATTTTCTGGATGACGAATTTGACATTGAAGCTCCACCTCGTTTCCCACAACAACTGCAACAATCTAATATTTCTTCAGTGGCCAACAAAAATCAAAATATTTACGGGAACAGGAGATTTGCCAGATCTTCAAAGCTTTCGAATTACAAAGACAATTTGTCAGCAGTTAATTTACTAGATCAAGAACATGGTGGGGTGCCCAATACTGGCAATAGTTCTACCAGTAATTTTGCCAATGTTAATGATGACGACGATGATGACGAAATAGTTGGCAGCGATGTTGATGATTTCATTAGTGGATCTATATCCAACAGTACTAGCAACATCAACAACAATAATGATAGAGGTGGGGTGTTGGGAGCTATTTTGAGTGCTGAAGAACACGCAAAATGGTTTACTAGATTTGATGAAGAGGTATTGAAACCAGTATTATTGGATACTTTGCCATCGACAGGACAATCGAGTCAAAATAATAGTACAAGTAATCTAAATAGTAGCGGTAACGGTAATGGCAAAAGAAACCAAAGTTAATTCAAATAGATTTCACATATATTGATTTTATAATAATTATTATACATATTTATTTGATTTTTTGAGTTGTTAATTTGTTTTTTTCCTTCTTCCTTTCTTCAGCAGCATCTTTGTCTTGGGTAAAAGAGCTTGTAATCTCTGGCTTTTCTTTTACTTTAAATTTAGCTTCTGATGTTTTTGTTTTTGAATTTCTTGCTGAATAGCAATTTCCTTATCAATTACCCATTTAACCAATTTATAAGTTC
Organism: Candida albicans SC5314; assembly: GCF_000182965.3. NCBI lineage: Eukaryota > Fungi > Ascomycota > Pichiomycetes > Serinales > Debaryomycetaceae > Candida > Candida albicans. Next base: position 103,692 of record NC_032094.1, on the reverse strand, counting down.
TTGGTGTCAATATCAAATCATTTAATTTCCCATTAAATCGAATACAGATTTCATAAAACTCATGCATAGATAAATCGTGTAATTTCCCCATCAAGCAACTATGCTTTTTAGGTTGAGAATTTTGCGGCACATAAACCGATGCTGGTAAATAATCAATATAGTTTGTTGTGGCTCTAATTGGTTTCTCAAGTAAATTTAGAACTTTACAAACGTCATCATTACTAATGATATCGTACTTATCCTCTTCAATTGAATATTGTAACAAGTTTGATATAGCAATAATTGAGTTGCAGAAATTGATGGGGTTGATTATTCTTGATTCATTGTCTCTTTTTATAGTGATTCTGAAAAATATCCCAATATAGGTTTGTAAGAATTTATCTTTATAATTCTGATAAATTTGCAAATAGTGTTTGAAGTTAAACAGTTTTGCAAATTTTTCTTGTAATTGATTGGCGTCACCAATTGTTTTTTGAAAATTTCCAAAAAACTGTGAGGCAAAATGTTGAATCAGTCCAATGAGTTCTTGTACTTTATTGGATTTCTTTTTTCCCTCAGCAGTGGTAGATGTATTGGCTTGATATTTCTTAATTAGTTCCAGTGACTTTTTGTCAACAGGACTAGTGTTAATAAACGAGTTCCCAAATAAATTGTCTGAATTTTGTTTACTATCACGGTAGTTATTGATATTGCCTTTAAGTCCAGAAATCTCTAAACTTTTTAATGCATTCAAATCACTTGTGCTTCTATAATTGATTCTATCTGTAGTTTCCTTGATTACCAATGCACACTCTTCCAATAATGAAGTCCAGGCGTTCAATTTCTTAGAACGAAAACTGAAAATTTTGAAACGTAATTTGAGCGCCTCCTTATCTGAACTAGTTGCTAAATATGCCAATTCTTGGAAAGCAGTCAATCTACTCAATTGATAGTTAGGGTCCACGTCACGTAACCCAGATAATAAACAATTGAGTGGATCAGTACTGTAGCTCGAAATTGGTTTGTTGCCATCAAGACACCCAATAGTCGCATATACATTGAAAACATGATTGACAACTTCCCAGCTTAAAATAATGAAAAACGACAAATAACTCAACTGTAAATATGTTATCCAACTAGTGTTATTATTAGGAATAATATCACTATCCAATCTGAAAATCAATATGATCAAAATGAAACTCTTATAAATATAATACTTAACTAACCAATAAGTTATAGGAGTCAACGATATCACAAATAAATTCAAACCCAAAGAATTACCCAACAAAATAGGGAGGTGCTTAAATAAATAATTTTGAGGTTTATTTCTGATATTACCAATTTCAAAATTTAAACGTTGTCTTTGGAAAATCAATTGATTGCAAGTGTAAAAAAATGAAATGAAAACAGGATTATACCAATAGTAAACCCATTGATCATTAATTATTGGATGTTGACGATACTCTTTAGATAATATATAGTAATCTGACAAGTTAAATTTCAATTTCAGGGTGAAAATTATCACCACTCCGAATATTAGCCAGCTAGATATCAAATACCCCAACCAATTGATCAAAAATTGGAAGGATAAAATTGAATAATAAATTTGTGCTCCCAATGTTTTATGATGAGAATATTCAACAATCAAAAACTGTTTACGGACTTGACGAATTACACTTAAAGTAAAAAAAATGGTTGGAACTTTGACACATATTAATACAGGAATGCTTTGCCAAATCGAATGATTTGTATCTGAATTTGAATTCGCCGTGGGCATAAATTCGTACACTAATGCTAGAATGAAGGACAATATTAGATTGATATTAAGCACAAATCTCAAACGTTTGTTCAAAACTTTGTTGAAAAGTGCTTGGTAATCATACACCTTTGTGAACTCCCTACTAAACGTTGTCATGTTTAAATGACTATGCAATATTCAATGGAGAAAGAGGAATTGTCGATGAGTTTTAGGATTTGTTATTTTATTTTATTTCATTTCATATTTTTTTTCTTCTTCTCCTTGAACTCTCAATATTTTCTTCTCTCTTTTTTTGTATTGCTATTTGGTGATGTTTTCCTTCAATGTACAAAACTCTCTCTAGCAAAAAGAAACTAATATAAAATGATTCTTACAAGATTATTAGCTGATAAATTAAAACCAGAATACGTTAACTTGCTTTATATTTACTATTTACAATTGATAAGTTTTCTATGCCTACCGCTGAAGAAAAACACATGTGATAACACTTTTCGTTCTCTCTTTAGTTGTTTTTGAGGTTCAATTGAGCTTGTCTTTTGACCTTCTCTCTTTCTCCACTCAACAATTCTTTAACTTGTTGTAATCCTGGTTTACCATCAATTTCACCCAACACTACATCTGTAATCTTTTGTTCATTAGCTTCAGCAGTCAAGTAGCCCAACAGTCTATTCTCCAATTTGGCTTCAATTGTAGTGTGCTTTCCTTCAAAGACACCAACATCCACTTCAAATGCTCTATGTATAGCCTCTTCCAACTGTTCTTCAGTAGTGATAAAATTAGCAGCGGCATGGTACAATTCTAACACCTTCTGTGCTTGGTTTTCCTTATCTTGTAACTCCTTCAATTTTCTATTCAAATTTCTTTGCTCTTTTAATAATTCAATTTCTTCTTTAGTTCGTCTTCTCATCATACCTTTATCTAATAATGCTTGCATGGTCGGTAATCCTTCAATGTTTTTATTTTGGTGTTCCAATTTTTCTTCTTGTTGCAAACGTGCTTGACGTTCCAAATTTTGTTGATGCACTTTTTCTTTCAATTCATCAATTCTATTTAATCTTTTCTCTTCTTGTAAGTATGCATCTTTCAAGAATTGAGCACGATAATATTGTCTTTTATAAGCGTCTCTTTCTTCTTCGGGTAACTCATTCATCTGTTTTAATGTCAATTCTGGAAACTTAATCTGATTTATTCTTTGTTCAACAGTGACATATTTCTTTGGTGGTTGTTTACGAGAGACTTCTTTCCCGTTAATTTTTGGTAAAGGAATACCTTCAGCATACCCAGTCTCTATACTGTGTTCTTTTGCTTGTTCGTATTCAGTGGGTGGACGGATTGGTTTTCTGAAAATTGGTCTTACTTTTGGTAATATCCCTGATTTACCTCCATATTTTAATACGTTTCTACCCATCTTGCTAAAAAAGTTGATATATTTATGTAGTTGAAGTCTATTGGTGGAGAGTCCTTTTCCTTACAAAAAAAAAATTTTTTTCGATTTATTTCGTTTCACTAACTTAGAACAAACGATACAAAATCTGTCCTCAAAAATATTTGTACATCTATACACTACCAAATAATTCTTGCAACCAACTTTCGATTCTTCAAGGTTTCCCCCAAACATTATAAATCTTTTCCAGTAAAGCTTTACCAATTTTTTTATTACCGATTTGATCCTTAAACTCATTCATCATCAAGTCTCTTTTAATATTCGTGTCAGTAGTAGCATGCTCTGTATGGTAATATTCAAGTAAACTTTTTGGTGTTGGGAATCGATTTTGTATTACCACTGCCTTCTCTAGTGATACTCCCCGAATTGTCATCAACATCAATATAAACATTTCCTTTACAGTCATCTGGTTTGTTTTGCCCAACATATCTTGAAAACGCGAAAACAATTGAACACATTCATAATCTGGGTTGTCCTGATGAGGTTGAGTTTTCTCAAACTTGTTTCTAAATTTTAAAAGTATATTTAGATAATCTTGTTGGTTTTTTATATCTTGGGGCTTGATCACAATCAAGTTTGATTTTAAATTTTCAATAACTTTAGTGTTAGAGGCAATAAACGCTGTCGTTTCATCGATGTCTTTAAATCGTCTCAAGTACAATCTTGCTGTGGTCATTGTTTGGGTTAAGGAGGACTGTATACTATCCATCAAGTCGTATACTTTGTCTTGATAACTTACCATATCTTCAACAAGATAATAACAATGCTTGATGCCAGTTTTTTTCATTCTATTCTTTTGTTCTTGGAACCGTCCATCTTTTATTGAATCACATAAATCATCTAGTCTTTTTCTTTCACAAAGATAGTTCAATACAGCCTCAGTGCCCGTACTTGTATTTCTACCAACCCATAATACATCTCCTGAAGATAATGGCTTGACTTCACACTTGACACCAAGTGTTTGTAATCTGGTTTGAAAATGGTCCCTGTCAGCTCGTGATCTAATTTCACGGTTGTCCATATAGACAATCACTTCATAATCTTCCTTTCTCCATACTTCATACTTAATGCCATCATAAATTCTATTACCAGCATCGTGCTGCAGCGATGGCGGCGTTTCACCGTTTCGTAATTCCTTTTCTAACATTTTTTGAATGGCTCTATTACTATGAACAGGATTACTTATTCTTCTTATTGGCGAGCTACTCAACATTGCACGTCCTGCTGGTGATGATAACTCAAAACTTGTGTCGAGTCGAATTCCATTATCGAATGACTGTTCCATTATCATATTTCTGTCGTTCTTTTTACTACCTTCAGGAGGAGATGATAACCCAATGGCAGTCTTTAATTGCTGTGCCAACGACACGCCTTCGTCGGTCAAAAAATAAATCTTCGGTGACCTTCCAGTAGTTGAAATCAAATTATGATTCTCTAAAGTTTTGGCAGAGCTCCATGCAGAATAAAACTCTTTTGAAGCTGCATTATTACTGAATGAACGATCACAATATGGGGTTGCTCCTGCAATTATTCGTTCTTTAGTCATTCCATTTCTATCTTTATCATAAAGATACAATGCAATTAAAATGGCAAACCCTCCTGATCTGTGTTTGGGAACATATTTTGGTTTGCTCTTGCTGGAAGTTTTGGCCCGCTTGTTAGTAGTTTTAATGGTTGAAGTTGACAGTGTAAGGTTGGATTCTTCCAAATCTAAACGATGCTTTTCTGCCACATCCATAAACCCTCGAGGTAGTGTCAATTCATTTTCTTTACAGTGTTTAGCAATTTTCTTTCTTAATTGATTGGCTGTTTTATCTCCTACGTATTTAATCAGTTTCAATGTTTTCAAATCACATATGGGAAGTTCGTATCCTCGTAGTTGAAATAGAATTTTATTGTATAGATCTACCATTTTTGATCCTCTTTTCGTGGCATTTATGGCCTCTTCTTCAACCCATTGTATGAGTAGTGGTTTAAAATCGTCATTCACGACAGACATTGGTGTGTAACTGAGTTAATGATATATGGAATAAAGAAGGTGAAATAAAATCAGTAAACAGACGAGTTTTTAGGCGTGTTTCAAAACAAAACGGTATAATTATGAGAGAGCGAGAAGGGGGAGTTAAAGAAAAAAATTACAAAACAAATTTCAAGTTACATCCACTGTCAGACCATCAACTAGAGTATTCCTTTAATAATGTCATCAAAACAAACTAAGCAAACTAATCTTCCTCCTATCAATCTTATATTTAAGTTTTTACAACAACTGTCAGTGGTTACTATATGGTTATACGAGCAAACACAATCTAGAATTCAAGGCAAAATCAGAGGATTTGATGAGTTTATGAACATTGTCATTGATGACGCAGTGGAATTGTCAAATGGGAAAAAGTCCGAACTTGGTCGAATACTATTGAAGGGTGATAATATTACTTTGATTTCAAGCTTGGATGTATAGGCTGAGCCGTTATAACCATGTATATTAAATGTATATAATTAGAGAAATTACCAATTATTATCATACAAATTTGACTTTTTTCTTTTTGGGAGACCCCGAAGGAGATGCTGTCGGCGAATCAATTGTCAACCCAGTTCTCTTGGAATAACGAGATTGTCTCTCTTCCATTAAAAGTTGAGCATTGTATTGCAGTATTTGTGCTTCTCTTTTAGTTGAAATTTGTTGCTTTTTGGTGGGTGATTTTATCTTAATTTCAGATAGTTTCATAGCAGATAAAACCTCTCGTGATAGTCGTATAACTACAATAAAGTTTAAATCCAGTTGTTTTATATGAACGTTATGGTCATTTTCTGTGAACTGTATGTCATTATCCATCTCATATTCAAAATTCTAGGTGGAAAGTGTCGTGTTCATAGACAGAAAAAAAAATTTATTAAAACGTAGAAGAAATACACTAACAAGTGATGATGATGATAGCCTCACACATAGTTTGTATTGAATATTACATAATCAACTCTCAATTTTTTATGCTCAGTTTTGAACGTTTTTTTTTTTTTTGTTTATTTCAAATCACGTTTTGTTTCTCTCTATACAAACACGTCTTTTTCTTCTTATAAATACAAATATTCATAATTCACAAACCCTTCCACCCACACTTAAAATACACAGTTATAAACCTTGTAATATGAACTCTAGACCTGCACCTCCGCAACCACGACCACCACAACAACAACCTCAGCAACCTCAGCAACCTCAACCCAACCAACAGAGGCTTCCCTTTCGACCAGACGAGTCACGAGCTCGTCGTTTGAATCAACCACTTGAACAGCATGCAAATCCAATCAATCCGTCTAATTTTGCTGCAAGAGAGTACACAGAACAAGAACATAAGGACATACAAACGAAATTAAATAAATCGTTGGGTCCTGAATTTATTAGTTATCGTGATGGTCCAGGTGGAACTCGTGTTCAATACATTGAAGGTTGGAAAATACTCAATTTGGCTAATGAAATATTTGGGTTTAATGGATGGAACTCACAAATTGTGTCATGTCAAGTTGATTTTTTAGATACTCATGGTGGTAGCGGTAAATTTTCAGTAGGGATTTCTATGGTTGTTCGTATCACAATTAGAGATGGAACTTTTCATGAAGATGTTGGCTATGGATCTATTGAGAATTGTAGAAGCAAAATTTTAGCACTTGAAAGATGTAAAAAGGAAGCACTCACAGATGGATTAAAACGATGTCTTAGATGTTTTGGTAATGTTTTGGGTAATTGTTTATACGACAAGACCATTGTTGCTCAAATGAAGAAATTAAAGAAATTTCCGATCGAGTTTGATCCAAATGATTATTATCGTGATCCATTATTGGTTGAAAGAGAAAGAAAGAAGAATATAATTGAAAAACAACATGAAGAACAAAAGAGACAACAAGAAGACGCGTCAAGGTTGGATAATTCAGGTCAACAGGTGCAGCACCAGCAACAAAATAACTCAAACGTAGTTTCAAACGGATCAATTCCAGTAAATGGGCAACAAAATCATCAAAACAAAGGATCTGATATTGTCGAACCTCTAGAAGCAAATCAAGGTAATACTCGTGCAGGACAAGTTCCACAGCTTTCCCACCATGCAGCAGCTTTTGTTACACCAAAACTGCCAACCAAAGTGGTCAGCTATGTTCCAACAAGTAAAGAAGCTGAAGAGTTGGATGATTCATTTATGTTCAGTGATGATATTTTTGATGGGGAATCGCAGAGTATTTACTATCCTCCAGAAGTTCGGGAACATGAACAAAATCAACAACAACAAAAAGAAGAAAACCAGGGAGTAGCTAGAAATGGTGCAACCAAAGAAACGACAAACAATGGACGATCTGAAAATCGACCTCAAAACGAGTCTATGGCAGTTGATCAAAATCCACCGGTGCTCATGAATGCTTTTGTGACTGCAAAATCAGCTGAGGTATTACAACAATCGCCAACAGTTGAAGCAGCTGCCAAAAACATTGTCCAATTTGATCCTAAATTTGTATCTCCCAATATGAGAAGAACTGTTGATCCTACCAAATCAGTACCAATTAAACGAAGTGATATTAAAAATAGTGTCGCTACGACACCGTCACCATTGGGTGTAAACACATCTAGTAATCGAATTAATAAACCCATGATAACATCAAACAATAATAATAATATCAACAATATGGGTAAGAGGATTGGAATGCCACCTCAACCAAGAACAAACAAACTAGTTAATTCGGGAAATAATCCTTCTTCGGGTATACCGCACACTGTTTCTACTTCTGTTAATGGTGCAAGTGGTAATGAGAATGTTGAAAATAATTCTACAATAGCTAATACGACTGTTAACCAATAAGAGGAGGGTTATAGGTATCTAGAATTGTGGAATAAGCTAATATTACAATTAGATTTTGATTAGTTGTAGATTAATCTATATAGGTAACAATAGAGATTGAATTTATTCTTAACAGTGTCACATGAAAAAGACAATTAAATTGATAATAACCGGTTTCATGTTTCTTTTCCCATTACATGTTGATAATCTGTCTTTCTTCATAAAATCTTTCGATAATAAAGTAACCAGAAATAAGGAAATACAAATGAGTAGTAATTATTAAATGGGGGAAGAAAAAAATGGCAACATGGAAGGAGGATTGAAGGAGGAGGCCGATACAAACAAACAACCACCAAAAAAAAAATGCATTTATAATACTGAATTGAAACTGTCCCACTCATCTTATATATATAATAATATTTCATCCTATAACCCAAACCATTGAGAAATATAAGGTTATATATACTCTTCTTCTAGTTCACTTTTTTTTTCATTCATTAAGATCATGGCATTTGACAACGTTAGAGATATATCATCAATAGAACCCTTAATATCCAATATTGGACCATATAATGAATTTTCTGAAGAATACAATCTGGAAACTTCATTTAAAGCACTTTATGAAAGTAAAATATTAATTATTGGAGCGGGAGGATTAGGATGTGAAATATTAAAAAATTTGGCGATGGTAGGATTTAAAAATTTATACATTATAGACATGGATACTATAGAATTATCTAATTTAAATCGACAATTTTTATTCCGTATGAAAGATATTGGGAAAAGTAAAGCGGAAATAGCTGCTCAATTTGTTAGAGATCGAATTGATGATCCTTCATTGAATATAAAGAGTTATTTTAATAAGATTCAGGATAAACCAATTGAATTTTATCAACAATTCAATCTTGTTATAAGTGGATTAGATTCAATTGAAGCCAGAAGGTGGATCAACGCGACATTGATCTCTTTGGTTCCACAAGGGTATATGATTCCATTGATTGATGGTGGCACTGAAGGATTTCGAGGTCAATCAAGAGTTATTATTCCTACTGTCACGTCATGTTTTGAATGTTCATTAGATTTACTATCTACAAAAGTAACCTACCCGGTATGTACCATTGCCAACACTCCAAGATTACCCGAACATTGTATTGAATGGGCTACACAGATAGAATGGAATGATAAATTCCTTGGGAAAAAATTGGATGGAGACAATCCCGAACATATTGAATGGGTATATCAAACGGCATTGGAAAGAGCTAACGAGTTCAATATTGGTGGAGTTACTAAACATTTAACTTTAGGGGTAGTGAAAAATATTATTCCTGCAATAGCGTCAACTAATGCTATAATTGCTGCAAGTTGTTGTAATGAAGCATTTAAATTGATTACTGATTCTAATCCAATATTAAATAATTATATGATGTATACGGGGGATGATTCGATCCATACTTATACTTTTGAGCATTCTAAGAAATTGAATTGTATTTGCAGTTCATAGATTTATAGATAAAAATGTATATTTGATTGTCATTTATTGAAAAAGATGTATTAGATGAATAGTTTATTTATACAATATTTAACAGATTTAACATGAAGATCTAGACAGATAGAACCCCTCCAGCTAAATTATAAAACTTTCTTTACTTGTTTATTAGCTGATTCATTTCTTCAAGTACCATGGAATTGAATTTTTTGATATTATCAAGATAAATATGATGGCCACTATCCTCAATTATTTTAACATCACTTTTGAATTCCCCCTTATTGTTAATGATAGCACTACATATTTGTCCACCTTTTTTATCCATCCAATCTTCTTTACCATACCACCAAGAAACATCACAAGTAATTCTATCTATCCCTCTATCAACCAATGGATGTCGAGCATCAGCTCCAGGAGCTAATAAATAATTCAACATATATTCACCAGAACCTTTACTTTGGAAAATTCCATAAGAATATTTATGTAATAATTTTTTTTCTTGTCTAGTTAATTTATCAAAACGTCTTGATGACCAGCCACTAACGATTTTAGAACCTAATGGACCTAATTTTCTAACAATAGTGAAAGGTGATATGTTTCTTTCCCATAATTTAACAAAATATCGAGGTACTTGAACAGGGGTTTGATGTTTGATTATAGCTCCTGGTGATACCATTAATAATTTGGAACAAAATTTTAAATTTCGATTAATGGCTAATGTTGCCATGAGATATGCCCCCATGGAATGAGCCATAACAATAGTTTTATCACTAGGAATATTTCTTTTCTGTAACCAAGTTATAAATGAATCGTGAAACCAATTTTCCACTTGATCTAAATTTTGAGGATAAAAATTTGGTCTGGAACTACATCCATAACCTAATAAATCAATAGCATGAACAATATATTTGTTGTTTTGGGTATTATTGGGTTGGAAATTTGAAATTTCATCAAAATTTTTCAAGAAAAATCCAAGTCCAGCTCCATATCCATGGACCATTATTAAATGATGATATTCGTCATCGGGCATTACTTGTGGATTGTAATTTTCAGGATAAATGACAAATTCATTTATATAGTTTCCCTTGTCATCGATTTCAACTTTCAATACTTCAGATGATCTCCCTTCTTTCGTCTTTACCTGTGGATCGGGAGTAGGATAAAAAGGTAATATGGATAATAAATCATGTTGAAATTTCAAAGGATTGTTACGATATTTGTAATCTTCAAATGATTCGTTTATACTCAAGGGGAAGTTATTACTGAAGATTTTCGATAATGGGACCGATGTTGGATGAGTTGAACGCTTATAAGTGGATATAAATTTTCGTTTCGTTTTGTGTGTTATTGTCAACTCGTCTTCAACCGTATCTGCTACTGTTGCTGTTGATGTTGCTGTAATTTCAGTCGTGGTTGACGAGTGCTTTTCGTTATATGATTCGCATTTTTTAGTTTCAAAAGTTGATGGAGCTATAATTTTATAATAGTTTTTAGGAGAAGTGTCTAATAAAGTACAAGAAGTTGTTAATAATCTCTTTAATATTAGCATGAATACTCTTGAATCATATAATCTTCAACAGGGTGGAGTGCTGTATATAAAATTCTGTTGTTGTTTGGTATCTGGAGTGTGTGTCCCAGAGAGAAAAAAAAAAGAATACACGCTGAGAGAAAAAGAAAAAGCTTTTCTATTTTATTCTGGGGTGTGGGTGTGTGGACGTAAAATTTAATTCCACATTGGTCGGCCGAATGGGAAAACGTGGAACGAAGAAAAAAAAACGGCACGGTTGCAAATTGTAGATTTCACATTCAGTTTTTCTTAGCCAAAATATGTTTTATGTTCCATTACAACAAAGTGGCCAAACAAACATATTGCATTTTTTTATCTTTACCCATAAATACAATAGCTATGTAACCGTCAATAAATAAAGAAATGATTTTATGAGATTTCAAGTAAGATGATTATGAAACCTTACTGGATGTATTTTTTAGGACAAAAAATACAACCAAAACTAACAAAAATGCGTTGATGTAACAATTTACATATCTTTACTTACCAAACAATTAACACTACCCCTCTGACTACGATTTATGATTAACAATAACAAGCAAACCAAACTTCTCCATAGAATACAAGCGATACGATAACATTTATCCATCCTTGATATTCAAAGGCCCTTTCATTTTCTCAAAATTATTAAAATTTCTGATCGGGGTTTGAAAACAGTATGTAATACGAACTACTATTTTTTAGCCAACAGTTGGCCCTTTACTTGTAGAAAAATAAAGTGAAATCCGATAATATATGCAAGTCAACTAGTTTTTTTAGGCCAATGCTGTCTGACAATAGACTAACAATGTGTTACAAGAATAGCCTAAGTACAATTAATTTGCAATTTGACAGTTTGACAAGTTGAGTATCAATTCAATTTTTCAGTTGTTGTTGTTGAGCCAACGTCAACCTACAATATGGCATATATTTGCATTATATGCATGCAATCCTAAAAGAACAAGTGCATCATCATCAGTATCAACCGCTTACTTAAACTTACATAGAATAGCAAATAAACCAGCTGATTTTAATGTTTTGTTAATCCCACACTTCGGTTATTTTTAACATTGGTGCAAAATCAATCTTCAAAATACATCTAATATCAATACAGACCTAAAATGGGAGATCCCTGAAAAGTTCTTTCACGATCAAATTTAATTAAGCCACATAGACTTTAAAATAAACACCAAGAGCTTCTTATTTTAAGGTCAGTAATTTATTGGTTAACAAGAGATGAATGAAATACGAAACGCCGGGATATCAACCATTGTTTTTTGTTGACCAATAAAGTCATTAGCCAGTATAAACCTAAAACTTTACTCGTCTAAATGAAGTTTACAATTTGTGTGATTTTGTTAGTATTGCCGCCTATTGATTTCTTGGTCTGTTGCGATTTTATTTTTTTAGTACGATGAATCTCAGCCAATGACAGGCGATACAACAAAAAGAAAATGGAAACCAAATGCAATTAATTAATCTCGAACGGCAATACTCTAACTAAATTTTTGTTGTTGTTCTAGTAACAACTATAAAGCTACTAGCCAARSMAATTGACAACAATAGTTGTAGTCGATAAGGCGATATAGGGAAACAATAGTAATCAAAATTTGTTTGTTATAGAATCTACAAAAAATCGGGTTTTTATTTGCGAAGCTCGCTTTTCTAATACTTATAATATTAATTATCTGATCAATCAATTACTCTAGATTTAAGTACACAAAAAAACTTGCCAAAAAAGAAGAGGCAGAATAAATTAGTTTCAAGTAAAAATTAGTGTCTGCATATTCAACTGTTTTCAGTAATACAATTCTCAATACATTTTATAGAATTAATTTATGCACAATCACTGAGTTTGTTTTTCTTTCTGTGTTGAAAAAAAAAAAATTTTAGCCTCCTCCTCATCATCTTTCCCTTTGTCATATGAATAATTATTACTACTTATTGATCGATATCGTTAATTAATATTTTTGTAAATCTTTAGTGATTTTGTTGAGCGATTTTTTCTTTTTTTTTAGCCAGTAACCAATTAGATGCGATGAGATTTTAATTGTTGACACGTAGACACTACCTTTGTTGTTTTTTAGTTCTCTATATAGTCCTATCTAAATTGAAATACGTTTCGAAAAGTTATGCAGAACTGTGGATATCATTACTTTCAATATTACATTTACAGAGATTGGCGTATTGAATGTTAATTGAGTATAAGTTTGACTTAAAAGGGGAACTCACCCAAGAAAAAAAAAACAATTAGTTTTCATGTCAAGTGAATGAAAACTCTTAGTACTAATAATAACCAGGGGGGGGGGACGAGGAGATTAATACATAGTTTAGAATTTCAAGTACATCTGCCCTGATTTTTTTTGTGTCCTTTTTATTGAATTTCTTTGTTGTGTTCAAATGTACCTAACAATACAAAAAAGAAAAAAAAAATATTACTATCTTTCCCAATCTCCTAAATATTAATGTCTGCATGAGATGAGGCAGAGATTGTTTAGATCTCATTGGTTGAATTGAAATATTTTCTTTTTTCACTTTTCTTTTTCCATTTTTTTTAGTTTTTTGTAAAACTAATTTTAGTTTTATTTAACCCTTTCTACATCTACCAAAATAATACTTATATACAGTAACCTCTATTTGTGTAACAGCATTTACCAATACTTTGTCCATTTTCATTGGAGCTGAACTAGATCTAAATCTTTTCTGAGTCGCCAAGAAAAACAAATTGATTCTCTATCAACTTTAGTCCAACAAGTTTACAGTACCTTGTCATAAATATCATCAATCCAAACCAAACCAACCACCACATCTTTAGTTTCTCTGCCATATCTGACTTGTCTTTTGTAAGCAGAGAGACAGAAAAACAGACACAATTAAGATAATCAAACGTTAAACTCTCTTTTTTTCCCTTTTTCTTTTGTCTTTTTTAGTCTACTAATCTCTGCCATCTTGTTCCCCCCCACCACCAAAATAATAATTCAATTTCACTCAGGTGAAAGAAAGAAATTGAAGACTTTCCATAAAATATAAAAGCAAATCCATTTCTCTTGCAACTTAACATTGAGTCAATTTCTCTTTTCCTTCTTTGGGTTTCTCTATTGTCATTTTTTGTATTTTTTATTTTTAAAAATAACCAAATTAGTTATTGAAGGGGTTTCATTCATTAACAAATTTGCTCAAGTCAAGTCAAGTCTCATAGTCAAAGTTAACATTTCATTGCTACTGTTACTTTTCCACCCCTTGCTCCCGCTGGTATTGTCTTTTCCGGTTTCCCTAACAACTTGGTGATTATTATTTATCCCAAAACAAAAATTATATATATACCCAGAAGGAAGGAACTATTTTTAAAAACATGAGAAGTTTATCAATTTTTTCTTTAGTTTTCCTTTTTTTCTCAACATTAATTACTGCTAAAACCCATACATGGTACTATAAAACTGGTTGGGTGAATGCTAACCCAGATGGTGGATTTGAAAGACCAATGATTGGGTTTAACGATAGTTGGCCGTTACCTACTTTAAGAGTTAAGAAAGGTGACACTGTTAATTTATATTTGATCAATGGTTTCGATGACAGAAATACTTCTTTGCATTTCCACGGTTTATTCCAGCACGGTACTAATCAAATGGATGGTCCAGAAATGGTTACACAATGTCCTATTCCACCAGGTGAAACTTTCTTATACAATTTTACTGTTGATGATCAAGTTGGTTCTTACTGGTACCACAGTCATACCTCAGGTCAATATGGTGATGGTATGAGAGGTGTCTTTATTATTGAAGATGACGATTTCCCATACGACTACGATGAAGAAGTCATTTTAACTTTGGGTGAACATTACCACGATTTCTCTGATGATTTACACAAGAATTTCATGAGTAGATACAACCCTACTGGTGCTGAACCAATTCCACTGAACATTTTATTCAATGAAACTAGAAACAACACTTGGAAAGTTGAACCAGGTAAAACTTATTTTGTTAGAATCATCAACATTGGTAGATTTGTATCTCAATATGTTTGGATGGAAGATCACGAATTCACTATTGTTGAAGTCGATGGTATTTACGTTGAAAAAAACACTACTGATTTGATTTATATCACTGTTGCTCAAAGATATGGGGTTTTGATTACTACCAAGAATTCTACTGATAAAAACTATGCTTTCATGAACAGAGTTGATATTGATATGTTGGATGTTATTCCTGATGAATTGGAATTGAACGGTACTAACTACATTGAATATAACTCAAAAGCTGACAAACCAGAACCATACCTTTTGGATTCTATTGATGATTATTTTGATGACTTTTACTTGAAGCCTTTGAGTAAAGAGAAATTATTAGATGACGCTGATTATACTATTACTGTCGATGTGCAAATGGACAATTTAGGTAATGGTGTCAATTATGCTTTCTTCAACAACATTACCTACACGACACCTAGAGTTCCAACTTTGTTGAGTGTTTTGAGTGCAGGTGACGATGCTTCCAATGAATTGGTTTATGGTACTAACACCAACAGTTTTGTTTTGCAAAGTGGTGACGTTGTTGATATTGTATTGAACAATTTGGATACCGGTAAACATCCATTCCATTTGCACGGTCACGTATTCCAATTAATTGAAAGACACGAAGAAATTCCAGAAACAGAAGATCCAGTTGGTTATAATGCTTCTGACCATGCCGATTGGCCAGAATACCCAATGTTGAGAGATACTGTTTATGTTAGACCTCAATCTTATATTGTTATGAGATTCAAAGCTGACAACCCAGGTGTTTGGCTCTTCCATTGCCATATTGAATGGCATTTGGATCAAGGGTTAGCAATCCAATTGATTGAAGATCCTCAGGGTATTCAAAAGAACGCTAGTCAACATATCACCGACAACCATAAACAAATTTGTGAAAAGGTCGGTGTATCCTGGGAAGGTAATGCCGCCGCCAACAGTAAAGACTACTTGAATTTGAAAGGTGAAAATGTCCAACATAAGAGATTACCAACTGGTTTCACTGCTAGAGGTATTGTTGCCTTGGTATTCTCATGTATTGCCGGTGTCTTAGGTTTAGCCACTATTGCCTACTATGGTATGAATGACATTGCCGATGTTGAAGAAAGAGTTGCTAGAGATTTGGATGTCGACTTTGATGAAGAAGATAACGAAATCGTCAATGAAGGATCTTCTTCTTCTGGTAGTAATTCTAAACATTAAAGAGACTAACATGAAAATTCCAATATTTCAATTTAATGCCCTTCAATTTAATAATTTTAAAGTTCAAAAAAATGGTTTTCGAAGAAATATGTGTGTGCGTGAAAGATAAATTGGATTTGAAATATATTTATCTTTTTTGAACTAACCTTTGGAAAACTGCAAAATATTTCAAGAGAGGGGGTATAAATTGGAATTGAATTTGACTGCCTATTGCTATAATTTTTTTTCATTCATTATTATTTTATTTTAACGACTTGACTTGATGACCAATTACATTTTAATTTTTATTGCTTGTTATATAGAGAAACACCCCTTAAGAACCCCCCCCATTCGTATCCCGTTTTTTTTAGATTTGTGATATATAATGTTTTAATTTTACTAATATATACTACCTTACCCGTTTCATTCTAGATATTTGTATATCAAGAGGAAAGAGGAAATTCTCAACTTCAATCTAGATTTTAAAAAGTGCCAGTTAAAAAAAGAGCATTAACAAAATGTGCATTTCATATGGTAGCTACTATAAAGACCTGGGATAGTGAATCAATTGCAAATACCACTAACAACACAATTAGGTGTAACCTGCAGCAAATTCATAAAACCACCATCACCAAATTCCAACTACACAAGCTTACTTAAGCAAACTCAGCAGCATTTCCAATTTGAACTACTTTTGTTTAGTAAAAGTGGCATAGAAATGCTATTGTTGTTTTTTTATTTTGTTGCACATCAGGTAGGCTTAGAAGAATTAGTTGAAATTTGTTGTAAAACAGGATCTGCGATATTTTATGTGCAGTCCGTTCAAATTCAATTCAGAGAGTTCGACGAATCCTTTATCATTGCTATTCTATTATTCTCTGTTCTCTATTACTTTTCTTATAACAACTATCAGACTTTTACTATTATTATTATATACAGATCATTAGCCTCGAATCTATAGAAAGTTAGAGCACCACATATTATCGGTAGTAAGTATTAATTAATAAAACCTTACAAATTCTTTTTTTCCCGCTATTGTTTTCTCTGCAACTCATATTAATTGGATAAATATATAACAGTACAAGTTTTAGGTGTTGCATATGTTGCATATATTCACACTCACATTTGAACGTGGGCTTTCCACGGCTCTAATCTTATCAATGTTTTGGTCTATACATTTTATAGCATCTTTGAACTGACAGACATAATTATTTATTTCCCTCATAGTTGGTGTTTTTAATTAATTTATTGCGATTGGCCCTTCCTTTGAAAATGATACTGTCAGTTTTTTTATTATTTTCTTTTTATTGCTAGATGTAACAGCCAATTAATTTTCATTTATGTCTGAAAATCAACCGGGTTTAAGTTTTCCCTTTATCTGATAACTAATCTTGTGAAAGAAAAATTATAAATAGCACCACATTAGCCACTGTTTTGAATTTTGATACATTTCTTGGTCCATTTTTCTTTATTCAATAAGATAATTTTTTAGCCAAATACCTTTGCAAAGTAACGGCAACAATCAATTATCAACAACTCATTCCCCACCCTCCATCCCATCAAATTTGCTTTCTTCTTTGCATCATAATTAAAGAAATAATAAAATAGTTTTCTTGGCAACGGCTAATCAACTATTATCAAGCCGAACTATTATTATTTTTTTGGGTTTCTCGCTTGCAAATTATTGTACATAATTATACACTTTGCCATAGAAATAGCAACCAAGAAGTTCAGAACAAAGTTATTCCTATTGTTAGTTAAAAACTCAAATATTTAATTGGATTTGGTTTTAATTGAGTACAGCTGTTCTGCTCCCAATATTGAACACAACAGTATCGCTTTGGTTTAAACACATCTGAAAGATACAAGAACATTCTGGCTAACAGAATAGCAATCAACAAACAACAACCAGGAATCAAAAAAAAAAACAAGGGATGCGGTTTATTGTATCATCATTTATATTTTTTATCTCATTTTTGCTGTCATTAATAACCGCTGAAACTCACACATGGTACTTTAAAACCAGCTGGGTTGATGCAAATCCTGACGGGGTTTTTCCTCGTAAAATGATCGGGTTTAATGATTCTTGGCCTTTACCTACATTAAGAGCCAAAAAAGGTGACAGAATTCAATTGTATTTAATCAATGGTTTTGAAGATTTGAATACTACTCTACACTTCCACGGTTTATTTCAACATGGCACTAATCAAATGGACGGTCCAGAGATGGTTACTCAATGTCCAATTCCTCCAGGTGAAACATACTTGTATAATTTCACAATTGACGATCAAGTTGGAACTTATTGGTATCATAGTCACACCTCAGGTCAATACGGTGACGGAATGAGAGGTGTTTTCATTATTGAGGATGACGACTTTCCATATGACTATGATGAAGAAATTGTTTTAACATTAAGTGAACACTACCACGATTATTCAAAGGACTTGATGCCAGGATTCTTGAGTAGATTTAATCCTACTGGTGCTGAGCCAATCCCGCTGAATATTTTATTTAATGAAACCAGAAACAATACATGGAAGGTTGAACCCGGAAAGACATACCTTTTGAGAATTGCCAATACTGGTAGATTTGTCACTCAATATTTGTGGATGGAAGATCATGAGTTCACAGTTGTCGAAGTGGACGGTGTTTATGTTGAAAAAAATACAACTGATATGTTATATATCACTATTGCTCAAAGATACGGTGTCTTAATCACAACAAAGAATTCAACAGACAAGAATTATGCATTCATGAATCGTGTTGATGATACTATGTTGGATACAATTCCTAAAGATTTACAATTAAATGGTACCAACTATATTGTGTATAATGAAAGTGCTCCATTGCCTGATGCATATGATGTCGATTCCATTGATGACTATTTGGACGATTTTTACTTGAAACCGTTAAATAAAGAAAAACTTTTGGATGATGCTGATTATACTATCACCGTTGATGTGCAAATGGACAATTTAGGCAACGGAGTTAACTATGCATTTTTTAATAACATCACTTACATGACACCAAAAGTTCCTACTTTGTTGAATGTTTTAAGTGCTGGTGATGCTTCAACTAATGAACTAGTATATGGCTCAAATACAAACAGTTTTGTGTTACAAGGTGGTGACGTTGTTGATATTGTTTTGAATAACTTGGATACAGGTAGACACCCATTCCACTTGCATGGTCATGTATTTCAGTTGATCGAAAGACACGAAGAAATCCCCGATACAGAAGACCCAGTTTCCTACAACGTTAGCGATCATGCCGAATGGCCTGAATACCCGATGAGTAGAGATACTGTTTATGTGAAACCCCAGTCATATATTGTCATGAGATTCAAGGCTGATAACCCTGGTGTTTGGTTTTTTCATTGCCATATTGAATGGCACTTGGATCAAGGTTTGGCTATTGTGTTAATTGAAGATCCAGAAGCTATCCAAAAAAATTCAAGTCAACATTTAACTGATAACCACAAACAAATTTGTGAAAAAGTCGGTGTGTCATGGGAAGGAAATGCAGCAGCTAATTCCAATAATTACTTGGACTTGAAAGGCGAAAACATTCAAGTAAAGAGGTTGCCAACTGGGTTTACTGCAAGAGGTATCGTTGCTCTAGTGTTTTCATGTATTGCCGCATTTTTGGGAATAGCTGCCATCGCCTACTATGGTATGAATGACATTGAAGATGTGGAAGAAAGAGTGGCAAGAGATTTGGATGTGGATTTGGATGAAGAAAACGAGGACGAAGAAGAAGCAGAAATTGTGAACGAAGGTTCCTCTTCTTCTGGAAGTAACTCTAAACAACATTAGTGATGAAAAAGTGTGAATTATTTTTTGTTTCATTTAATTAATTTTTGGCATCTTGGATTTAAATGAGGTTTTTGAAGAAATATGTGTGTGCGTGAAAGATAACCCAGGTATGAAAAAGAGTTTATCTTTTTTGAATCAACCTTTAGTTAAATAACCAAAATATTACCAAGAAACTATTACTTGAAATTAAAATTCCAACACTGAATATTCTTTTGTTGCTTTAACGTTGATTTTTATTTTATTACAATTTAATGACTTGAACTTGATGGCCAATTACATGACTTTTTTTTTTTAATTATTTCTTATTATATAGACAATTACCCTTTTTAACCCCCCCTTTTAATTTAGTATTACCTTTAGTTTGTCAAAGTTGTTATACTAATCATACAACTTTATAAATATAAATTATTTTGCCCCGTTTGAAATAAATAATTTAATATTGTAGAGTTGGAAATTGTGAGAGTTGAAAGAAGAGAGTTTGTTTGTAGAGAATTGGTAGCAACCTTGATGGCAAATTTAGAACCAAAAGTTTAACAGTGATTGCAACAGAAAACAATACTGCTGTACCAATATTTATTAAACCACCATCACCAAATTATCAAATGAAGTCTTACATAATCAAATTTCTAGGCTTATTGGTTTTTTGTAACAATGCTTTCTCTCGTACATTTGTTCTTAGTGCCGAAAAGGAAGGAAATTGTGTTCGAAGCTTATTTTCTATTGTTATGATTTTTTCGATTGTATTAATTTTATTCGTACACAATTCCCAAATATTGTAGTACTTGTATATGTTATTGTCGTAAAAATCAAACCATTGTTTTTTGATTGTTTTATTACTTCATTAATATTATGGCAAATGTAATTGTTAATTCTAGAGCATATCATGTCTTGATATATTGTAGATTTGATTCAGACAGACATATTTGTCGTTTCTGTTCACCATTTGTCCATTCACTTGTTTATTTTGTTTATTAAATTACAATTAATTAATACAGCTTCCCAGCTGATTGGTTGATTCCCTATTTAACAATGGAAACTAGGATCGGGATTAAATTGGGATTAACAATTTTGTTTCAAATGAACGGCAAATTGGTTGTTTCTCAGAACTTGCCCCTTTTTCTAGAGCTAGATTTATCTGATAACTAATCCTCTAACAGAAAAGTATAAATACTAGACTTCTAGTCACTGATTCGACGCTTTGATTATTTCCTGTTCCTTCTAGTTTTTTTTTCTATTTTTAGCTTTGTTTTTTTACCATATCAGTTCAAAAGCTAATTGAGTTCAGATATTATTGAGTATTCCATTCTCATTATAGTCTGCTAATAACAATACAAGAGCATAGTGAATTAGTTTTCTTGGCGGCTGCTAATCAAGAATATTACACTACTTACAGGTCTTTACATTGTTTTTTATTTACAGAGGGTAATACTATAGATTCAAAAGAAAAAGTTTCCTTAAACTTCAATCTTGAAATATAATCTATCTGGTGCTAATAGAAGAACTATTGTCGTTTTGGTAAGAGATTAACTTGAAAAGAAAAAGCATACTGAACACAAAAACGGTTTGAAAAATTAAAAAAAAAAATAAATCAAAACTGAGTTGAAAAATGCGAACATTTCTATCATCATTCATTATTTTGACTACATTTTTAGCTTCATTGATAGCTGCTGAAACTCACACATGGTATTTCAAAACTGGTTGGGTAGACGCAAATCCTGATGGGGTTTATCCCCGTAAAATGATTGGGTTCAATGATTCATGGCCATTACCCACTTTGAGAGTTAAAAAGGGCGACAGAGTTCAATTGTATTTGATTAATGGATTTGATAACTTAAATACTACTTTACATTTTCATGGATTATTTGTTCGTGGTGCCAACCAAATGGACGGGCCAGAGATGGTTACCCAGTGTCCTATCCCACCTGGTGAAACATACTTGTACAACTTCACTGTTACTGATCAAGTGGGAACTTATTGGTATCATAGCCATACAGGGGGTCAGTATGGAGACGGTATGAGAGGTGTCTTTATTATTGAAGATGATGATTTCCCGTATCACTACGATGAAGAAGTTGTTTTAACTTTAAGTGACCATTACCACAAATATTCAGGTGACATAATGCCTGCCTTTTTAACCAGATTTAATCCGACAGGAGCAGAACCGATCCCACAGAACTTTTTGTTCAATGAAACAAGAAATGCCACTTGGAAGGTCGAACCTGGAAAAACTTACTTTGTTAGGATTCTTAATATCGGTGGATTTGTATCACAGTACTTGTGGATGGAAGATCATGAATTTACTATTGTTGAGATCGATGGCGTTTACGTTGAAAAAAACACCACTGATTTGATTTATATCACAGTTGCTCAAAGATATGGGGTTTTGATAACCACAAAAAATTCAACCGATAAGAACTATGCATTTATGAATGGTGTTGATACTACCATGTTGGATTCAGTTCCTGCTGATTTGCAAGTCAATGGGACCAATTATATTGTTTATAATGAAAGCTCCGCCTTACCGGATGCTTACGATATCGATTCGTATGATGATGCCTTGGATGATTTCTACTTGAAACCCTTGAGTAAACAAAAGTTGATGGATGATGCTGATTACACTATTACCGTTGATGTTCAAATGAATGTCTTGAATGATGGGATCAATTATGCTTTTTTCAACAATATTAGTTACAAAGCACCAAAAGTTCCAACCTTGCTAACTGTTTTAAGTGCTGGCGAAGCTGCAACAAACGAATTGATTTATGGTACCAATACCAATAGTTTTGTATTACAAGGTGGAGATATTGTTGATATTGTGCTAAATAATTTTGATACTGGTAAACATCCATTCCATTTACACGGTCACGTTTTCCAGTTGATTGAGAGACACGAAGCTGTAGGTAGCAAAGAAAGTGCAGTTACATTCAATGTCAGCGATCATGCTGAATGGCCCGAGTATCCAATGATTCGTGACACTGTTTACGTTAAACCTCATTCTTATATGGTTTTAAGATTCAAAGCTGACAACCCCGGGGTTTGGTTTTTCCATTGTCACGTCGACTGGCATTTAGAACAAGGTTTGGCTATTGTTTTGATCGAAGATCCTCAAGCCATTCAAAAGAATGAAAAAATTACTGAGAATCATAAACGTATCTGTGAAAAAGTTGGTGTTCCCTGGGAAGGTAATGCTGCTGCCAACAGCAATGATTATTTGGACTTGAAGGGTGAAAATGTTCAAGTAAAGAGATTACCAACAGGATTTACCACCAAAGGAATCGTAGCATTAGTGTTTTCATGTGTTGCTGCGTTCTTAGGCTTATTCACAATTTCTTTCTATGGTATGAATGACATTGCTCATGTTGAAGACAAAGTAGCCAGAGATTTGGATATTGACTTGGAAGCAGAGAATGAGGACGAAGAAGAAGCAGTTGTTTTGAACCAGAATTCATCTTCTTCAGACAGCAACTCTAAGCCACATTAATGAAGAACGCGAAATTTATATGTTTTTCAATTGATTAATCTTGATTTTGTTTTGGATTTAGGAAAGGTTTTTGAAGAAATGTGTGTGTGCGTAAATGATAAAACAACCGTGAAATTCCCAATGGAAATATGTTTATCATTTTTGAACCAACCTTTGCTAAAGATGAGACATGAGAGGAAGCTATTAATTAATGTTGAATTGCAAAATATATTACTTGTCCACTTTTTTTATTTGTTAATGACTTGACTTGATGACCACTTAAATTTTTTTTCTTCGTATATAAACAAACCACCCTTATTGAAAACCCCCTTAGTTTAGTATTAGATTTTTTTTTTACATTACTATACTACTTTTTAGACTTTTTAAATATAAATCATTCTATCCCGTTTGAAAAAGAAATTTCTAGCATTTACAAATTTAAGTAATTAGATTGGATTGGCCACATAATGTTATACAATTGAAGTGCTAAAGATTTTTAAATTTTTTTTTTCTGTTTGGTGACATTGGTAGCAACTTTGATGGCAAATTTAATACTAAAAAACTAAAAGTTACATAGTTAAACAGTACTTGCAGCAAGAAACAACAGTAAAATTCCTGGATTTATTAAACCACCATCACCAAATCATAAAATTCAAGCTTACATAATCAGAGTTATGAGAATTTGAGTGGCTTTCTGCAGTGTTTCGTCTCATACGATACATTTCCATGCAGAATAGAAGTTTTTGTGGTTGGTGTTTTGCATTCTTAATAATTGTATTTTTTTTTCTTTCTTTACTTGTTGTCCTTATTTGTTACAAAAAAAAAATAATTGCAATTTTTACCGTTCTTCGTATGCAAATTATCTTTTTAATCAAACGATGTTTCTTTTTGTAATTTTTTTTTTCTTGGAATTGAAAATCCAATTATTACCGACAGGGCAGAAGCATGGCATAGCATGGCATGTGGCTTACCAACTTGTAGTTTTAATTCTGACAGACATTATTCTTTTGMATGTGGCTTACCAACTTGTAGTTTTAATTCTGACAGACATTATTCTTTTGACTTTTGTTGATTTTCTTTTTGTTTGCCTCGTTATTTCCAAGAATTTCAATTTATCCGTAGTAATTGTTTATCTGATTGGACAATTTACATTGTACTACAACAACAGGGTTCGGGATAACTTTACCTTTTATTTCTTGAGCCATCAGAAGGTCGTCTCAGTAGGTTTTTCAAGCCCCATCCCTTTTACCTCGACCAAGATTTATCTGATAATTTTTTAATAAGAAAAATATAAATAGTACCGATGACCCTTCCCTTCAATTTTATTTTTCCATTTTATTTTTGTTTTTTCCATTATCTAATTCCTAAGAATTCACATCCAGGAAACACTGTATATCCTATTACCATCATCAGCTGATTCCTTTCTATCATATTCTTGAGAATAAAAAGGTCGGTTATATTTCTTGGAAGGTGCTAATATAGTATATTGGTACCCTTAATTCAACAATCAGATTTTCTGTAATACTATAAAACAAAACCAGTTTTCCAAGACATCCAGTGATTTGAACAAATCTTAGTCGTATCTATCCAAAAGAGAACAAACAGGTTGCTATTATTTTGAAAACGAACTAGAATTAAAACGGAAGTATATTGAGAGTATAAAAATGAGAGCGACTCTAACCTCATTACTAGTTTCAATTACATTTTTAGTCTCATTGGTAGCAGCAGAGACGCATACATGGTACTTTAAGACTGGATGGGTGAATGCAAACCCTGATGGTGTATATGAAAGACCAATGATTGGGTTTAACGATACTTGGCCTTTACCCACCTTGAGAGTAAAGAAGGGTGACAGAGTTCAATTATACTTAATTAACGGTTTTGATAATTTGAATACTACGTTACATTTTCATGGGTTGTTCCAAAATGGTACAAATCAAATGGATGGTCCTGAAATGGTCACACAATGTCCTATTCCACCAGGTGAGACTTATTTATACAATTTCACTGTTGACCAAGTTGGAACGTACTGGTATCATAGCCATACAGCAGGCCAATATGGTGATGGTATGAGAGGTGTTTTCGTCATTGATGATGACGATTTTCCTTACGATTATGACGAGGATGTTGTTTTGACAGTGGGAGATCATTATCATAAATACTCGAGTGACATCATCCCTTCATTTTTAAGCAGATTCAATCCAACTGGTGCTGAACCTATTCCACAAAACTTTTTGTTTAACGAAACCAGGAACCTTACATGGAAAGTTGAGCCCGGCAAAACTTATTTGGTTAGAATTGTTAATGTTGGTGGATTTGTGTCACAGTACTTATGGATGGAGGATCATGAATTTACTGTCGTTGAAGTCGATGGGATTTATGTTGAGAAAAATACAACCGATATGTTGTATATTACTACTGCCCAGAGATACAGTGTTTTGATTAACACCAAGAACTCGACAGACAAAAACTATGCCTTCATGCAACGTGTTGATACTGATATGTTGGACGTCATACCTTCTGATTTGCAGTTGAACGGTACTAACTATATTGTGTACAATGAAGATGCCTCCTTACCTGAAGCATATGATGTTGACTCGCTTGATAACTATTTAGACGATTTCTACTTGAAGCCTTTGAGTAAAGAGAAGTTATTAGACGATGCTGATTATACTATTACTGTCGATGTGCAAATGGACAATTTAGGCAATGGTGTCAATTATGCCTTCTTCAACAACATTACTTACACAACACCTAAAGTTCCTACTTTGTTGACTGTGTTGAGTGCTGGTGATGCTGCCACCAATGAATTGGTTTATGGTACTAACACCAACAGTTTTGTGTTACAAGGGGGCGATGTTGTTGATATTGTATTGAACAATTTGGATACCGGTAAACATCCATTCCACTTGCATGGTCATGCATTCCAATTGATAGAAAGACACAAAGAGATTCCTGAAGGTGAGGACCCAGTTACTTATAACGCTACCGATCATGCGGATTGGCCAGAATATCCAATGGTGAGGGACACTGTTTACGTTAGACCCCAATCCTACATTGTTATGAGATTTAAGGCTGATAATCCAGGTGTTTGGTTCTTCCACTGCCATATTGAATGGCATTTAGAACAAGGTTTAGCATTCCAATTAATTGAAGATCCTCAAGGTATTCAGAAGAACGAAAAGATCACTGACAACCATAAACAGATTTGTGAGAAGGTTGGTGTACCTTGGGAAGGTAATGCTGCAGCTAATAGTAAGGATTATTTGAATTTGGTTGGCGAAAATGTTCAAGTAAAGAGATTGCCAACTGGCTTCACTGCTAAAGGTATTGTTGCCTTGGTTTTCTCATGTATCTCAGCATTTTTGGGATTGGCAGCAATTTCTTACTATGGTATGAATGACATTGAAAACATGGAAAAAAGAGTTGCTAGAGACTTGGATGTGTACTTTGATGATGATGATGATGATGAGGAGGAGGAAGAACAAAGCATTACTGAGCAGGCTGCAACTGGTTCCTCTTCTAGCCCTTCAAACAAATAAACTAAGAAATTGGTTAATTTTTTTATATGGCGAGAGAGTGGTGTTGTTGAATAACAGTCAAAGAAAGTCATGAAGAATTGTGTGTGTGTTGGTCTAATTAAACTTGAATAATGAAAACAGTTTGATTGACCCAGTGAAGTAACTCTCTTTGATGGATTATACATTGAAACAACATTCTACATCAAGATCCGTAATTCTCAAATTTCCCTTAAGAACCCCCCTGCTTGATATTTAATTTTATTGTTTGTCTTCGTTTTTTTTTTCTAATTTAAATAATTTATGTATTCGATTTAATATATTAATGGCCCGTTCAATTTGATAGTTTTCGTAAGATTGTAAAAAGCTCACACAGTTGATAAGTAAAAGTAATGGTGTTGCGGTACAAGTTTGCTGATACCATTGGAGCCAGAGAAAAATGTGAATCGCCTTAAACAAAAAAGGTGGAAAAAAAAAATACACCACTGTCCAGTCAACAGATTTTTGCTCTGAGATTAATTGTTTGATCCACATCATTAACAGTATACTTCAGAATCATGATTGAAGCAATATATATTTCAGACTCAACTAACTCATTGGTTTATGAGTACACAACTTCACTATGCATCCCAAAATTTAAATCATTAGTTCCCAAAGTTACTTCGTTTAACGATTCAACAACCACCAATAAGATTCCATTAAATTCAAAGTTGTACTTATTTGTGCATCATCATCAGCAGTCAGGGTTGCAGTTTTACTTGTTATGCAAAGAGATTGATAATGCAAACCCATTGATTCCCTCAATTTTTATTCAAAGGTTAATCGAAGTGATGGAAGATTACTTTGGGGATTTGAATAGTGTCAAGATCGAAGCAAATAATGAAATCTTAACGTTATTATTATACCAAATGTTGGACGATGGCACTCCTTACATTACAGATTTCAATAAGTTGCGAGACTTGGTTAGTTATAAATCATTACTTTCCAAGCTTCTCAGTAGTGCTACCACTGTCGCATCCAAAGCCACTGGAACGGCAATGAGCAATAAAGGTCCCTTAGATTTGCATAAAACAAATAACCATCAAACATCCGATATTCCTTGGAGAAGAAGCAACGTAAAACATACAAACAATGAAATGTATGTTGATGTAATTGAAACCGTGAATGTCATTATAAAGCCTACAACCAAAAAAGCAAAAAGACATTTACAACTGGAAAAGCAAAACCAAGGATTTGACTCTGCCTTTTATTCTTCAGCATCTAGCAAATCGCTAAACCATGATATAGAGAATCATTTAATTAGTGGATACATTGACGGTGAAATCAACTTTTTGAGTCGGTTGACGGGTGTGCCATCTTTGCAGTTATCGTTGAATTCCATAGGAACAAGCAGAATAGAGTTGCCAAGTTTACACAGGTGCATTGATTTTGATGTTTGGAACGAAAAAAGAGGGATATTGTCGTTTATTCCACCTGATGGGAAATCTACTCTAATGAGGTATCAAATTGATTTGAACCAAACCAATCAGTACGGCACGTCTAACAAGCAATCAATGTTGAGCATGATAAAGTCAACAAGTATTGAAGCAGAGTTTATTTGCCATGAAAATACTTCCGATTTTGAAATTAGATTAAACTTATCCCCATCTATATCTAAAATAGATTCCCTAAATGTTGAAATTGTGTGTGAGCACCCAGAGGATCAAATCAAAATGAACCGTGTTACTCACGGAGACTTTTCATCAAAAGGAAATGGAAAAGCGGAATGGATTTTACGACAACTAAAACCAAATGTGTTTTCACCTGTGTTTTATGGATCAATCATATCTAATACAGAGAATTCCAGCGATGAAGAGGAAGAAGAAGAGAAAGAAGGAGCAAGAGACGAGAACAACCAAGCTAAACACGATAAAAAAGTGAGAATTTCTAAACCAAGTTATATAAAACTAAGTTATAGCCACAAAGGACCAGTTCCAAGTGGATTGAAGGTCGATAGCTTAAAGATAATTAGTGCAAAAGGGTTAGGCGATACAGTCAAACCTTACAAAGGTGTCAAGTATATGACCAAGTCTGGTAATTATATAGTGAGATCATAAAATCAAAAACAGATTTACTACGTCACACTTTTCATTCAATTCTCAACCTCCCTAAACATAGTTAATATACAATTATATTGATAGGTATGGTAAATAAAAAATAAAGGTGTCTTATTCTGTAAAACTCACCCAATTATTGTGCTTTCTTCTTACTTTTCTGTTTCTGTTGATTTTTAATCAAAACTTTTCCGACAAATGTACCCACACCCAAGGCAGCAATGAATAATAATAATATTGGTAATTTGATGGCATAATCTCTTGGCAAAAAGAATTGGTTCAATATATTGTCTTCGTTGATAAATGGTAATACAAATACCCAAGCAGTGTAGTATGTGAATACAAAAGCAGCAACACCAAGCATTCCAAATCCAATTAGTTTATCGGCACCCTTGACAAAAAATAAAGGTATTGTTAATATATACAATTCTTCATCGTTAGAAAACTTTCATAATTGTAATTACTGTTGTGACATACCATGATATTAAATTGAAGTAATGATAGAGATTTGTTGCAATAAATAAATTTGGTTGAAAAATTGTTATACGTGTTGTTTTTTCTTGTTTTCTTCGTGAAGCCCAGATAAAACGAGACAACAAAACAAAGAAACTCAGTGTGTTGTCGTCAGGGACACTACCACGCAAACTAAGAACTACAACAACAACCTAAAAATCCGTGTGGCCCAGCTGGCGAACAATTGGTTAACCCAACCACTTTTAAGAGTATCACTCTTGTCTTTAATCAAAAAAAAAACAAACGATGTTTAACAAATTAAAACTGAGAAAAGCACCTTTGTCATTGGATTCAGTTTCAAATGCCATCAAAACAAGGGGTACAAAGTCTCTTTCCCCAGAAGAAATCAATCCAAAACATATTGATTTAAAAGTGATCAATCAACTTGGGATTCCCCAAAATTCAATTGTTGCAGTGGCTTATGATCCAGTACAATCTTTATTAGCAGTTTCAACCACCAGCAACGATGTTCGAGTATATGGACAGCTAAATGTCGAAGTTGTATTTGAATTCAACATTAAACACCCTATCACGTTTCTTCGATTTGTTAAGGGAGTATATCTTGTCTGTGCCTCACCAGGTGCTGGTTTGAATATATTATCATTGCACTCCAAAAAAGTGTTAGGAACAACTCTGTTTCCTGGAACAGTTACAGCTATGGAATCAGACCCTTCATTGGATTGGTTGATTATGGGATTGTCAAACGGTAGTTTAATGTTTTATGATGTTGACAGAGTAAATTTAACACCTTTCAGAATTGATAATTTGCAGAAGAAAATAATGCCAAAGGAGAAAATGTCACCAGTTTTGTCCATTGAATGGCATCCTCGTGATATTGGTACTTTATTGATTGCATACCAGCAATCTGCAATTGTTTACTCACTTGTATCAGGCGAAGTGAAAAGTGTCTTGGTATACCAGTTATCAAAAGATCATAGAGGCTTTCAATTGGCGTCTCATATTGCAAACGGGGGGAAGAAGAAGATATTTGGTGGTTCCAAGGAGGTAATCCCTAAACTAAAGGAAGCCCATTTCCATCCAAATGGATTACACGCCGTCACAGTGCATGAAGACAATTCGATAGTATTCTGGGATATAGCAAGTGGTACAATTTTAGAAGCTAGAAACGTTTTTGATGTGCACATTCATCAGCCAGGGACGCCATTAGAAATTCCCGAGGTATTTCAACCCATTGAGACCGTTCAATGGGTTTGTGGTGAAGATCCAGAGAACACAAAGTTGATTGTAAGCGGCGGAGATTCTAATTCCAAGAATGCCATTCACGTTTTAGATTTTGGCTATACTTTGAAGTACTCAATTACATCGTATGAAAAACAAGCTGAATTTTACGCACAACCACAATCAGGACAAAGAATCATTCCAGTAACATTTTATTTGAATAAGACAGAAGTAGAAGAGGTGATAAAAACCATTCTACCAATTACTGAAAATGGGTCGCCTTATTTCCATGGTGGTCATGATCCTTCTTTTTTGTTGTTGGTCTCAAATTTGGGACGAATTTATTTTGTTTCATTTGCCGAGCATGCTGGTGGTCAAGGATCATCTGATTTAGGCACGGTTATTTTGCCCACCTCTATATCATTTATTCACCCACCTTTATGTGCCTTTGATGTTGAGCAAGTGAGAAGAATTGATTGGTATAGTATTATGTCCAGCAGAGCATCGACGGGAGCAACATCCAA
Organism: Candida albicans SC5314; assembly: GCF_000182965.3. Lineage (NCBI taxonomy): Eukaryota > Fungi > Ascomycota > Pichiomycetes > Serinales > Debaryomycetaceae > Candida > Candida albicans. The sequence continues at coordinate 72,368 of NC_032094.1, read as the reverse complement.
AACAAAGGAAATGTTTTTTGGTGGTGCATCGGTAGGCCTCAACAATGTGCTGAAACCAATAGGATATGATGATTCTTTTAGGAACATCTTGATTACCGGTCACGAAAGTGGTTTGGTGAGATTTCTTGATGTTACCAAAGGTGAACAACATGAGTTAGAAGGGATTGTGCAAATTGGTCTTCGCGAGACTTTATTTGATTACGGGAATCCAAAGTCGTTGAGAGTCATATTTGTGTCATGTGCATTTGAGAACCGTGAATTACTAGTAGCATTAGCGACAGGTGAGGTTGTTGTTTGCAAGTTTGGCAAAAACAACAGAAACGCTGGGTTATCGGCAACTAAAGATTACAGTGATTGTGCGGTACAACATGCAAACAAAAATGCCAAACTTTTAGATATTAGTGGAAGAGTCCTGGGCTCATTAAATGCGTCATCAACATTTTTACCAACAAGTTTGTTGCAAATCGAGCCACCAGAACCTATTTCGGTGATCAAGATGAGTAATGTCGGTTTTGGGGCTATTGGTTACAAATCGGGAAGATTGGTTGTCTGTGATATTACAAGGGGTCCTGCTGTGATACTCAATCTTGAAAATATAAAAGAACACCTTGTGTCAGTACAAGGAAACTGCTACCCAACGTCTATTGAATTTTCCATTCAAGAATATGGCAATGACGGCTACTCATCCATAGTTTTGTTGGTAGGAACAAATTGTGGCGGTAATCTCGTGACATTTAGAATTACTCCAATGGGGAATGGTGGCTTTGAGGTTGTTTTTGCAGACAAAACAGCACATTTGAATTACAGAACTACTGATGCCAGTGGAGCTGAAGGGTCGTGTATTTCCCAAATAATTCCGATAAACTCAGTGACCGGTGAGTCTGCAGTTGCAAATATGAGCACATTCAACAAACTCAGTCAGGGAATTGTTATTCCAGCATATGTTATTGCCACCTCTGACAGAGAAATTCGTGTTCTCAAGCTACCAAAGCAAAAGTTATCACACAAAGTTGTTGAGGATTTCTGTTTGAAATGCAGTGTTGTGAACTATCACAATAAAGGTATTGTATTGGCCATTTTAGTGAAATCTGGGTTTGTCAAATTATGTTCGTTGCCATCTTTGTCTGATATAGCTAATGTCAAATTGCCCAAGGAGGTTTATGCTCAAGTTAAAGAATCACTTGAATCAGGAATGGCAACTCAGTCAGATTTATTACGTTCAGGTGAATTATTTGTTAGGTACTCTAAAACAGAATCAGTTTATATCACGACAAATGAAAAAACTCGCCACAAAGATGACACAAATACGGATCGATTGTTTAACGAAAATGCCATTATTCCACCACGTCCAACTGCAAGTACATTACTGTGGGCAAAAGGTCAAATCAGTTATGTTTCAGTTGATGATTTAGCCATGTTGGTTGCGGGACCAAACCGTAAGCCTCCAAAGAACACAGAGTCACAATTGGCATATAATATAAGCCCTGAAGCTAATCCACAGAGCAATTACGGAGGATATAACCCGCAAAAAGGCAGAGATTCTGACAAAAGTAAAAGTTCGAGTCCATATGACCAACCAGTAAGACGTGGCACTAATAACAGCGGAGGTTTGGGGTCTCAAGGATTTATGAGAAGTCTTCAAAATAGCATTCAAACAGTGGAAGAGACTTTTAACGACTATGCAAACCAAGCCAGTCAAACATTCACCGAAGGTATAGAGGACCAGAAGAAATCAATGTACAGTGCTGCTGTAAAAAGTAAGTTTGGATTTTAAAGGAGATAGAATTGTATAAAATTTGTAGATATAAGGACAGTATACATTACGACACGTATGGAATAATTTCGATAGAGTATGCACTATGCAGGACTGACGAAATTAACAAATGTAAACAAACAAACCCTTTGGAAAAGGAAAAAAGAGAATACAAACTTGACAACGACAACATATGGTTTAACGGGTGATTTCTTTTGTCGAATTGATCAGATTATTCAATAACACAGTAATGAATAATAAAGAGAATATACCCACAACACCAAAGAGCAAAGAAAGCAGAATTATTTCCGCTGTTTCGCCGATTAACAACCAAACGTTGAAACCAATCTCACCTAACAAAGAGAAGAATCAAATTGGCAAATTAAATTTTTTGGAAACAGACAATTTAGATGAGCATTTTGAACTTGTTCATACCACTCAAGAAGAAATCCGACAACGATTGCACAATATTGAATTGACATCAAAGCAGACTAGTGTTGATTTAGGACAATTATTTGATAGACTGAAAAATAACAATGAAAATTTGAATAAACTATTACGGAATGTGGTGTCTTATTCTGAAAAAGTAATGACAGAAGGAAATGCAACCAAAGCAGACATGGAGAAAATTTTGACTCGGTTGGATAAGCTTAGCGAGGCAAGAAGCAAATCTGAAAGTCTGAAAGTGGGAATTTCTGATAGTTCTATTGAAGAAATTTGTGAAGCAATAGGACAGGTATTCAGTGCCAATCAGAAGAACCACGGGGATGCTGACAAATTGACTATACTCAAAGAAGAAGTATCTAGAATAAAGGATATCATCAGCAAACATAATGAAGTTGTTAGTTCTCAATTAAAGTCGCATGATACGAAACAAAGCGAATTGGCAAATCATTTAGATTCATACTTGCAAGAATCAAAAGGAAACATTGAAATCTTACATAAAATACTTTCATTTATTGAAACAAGGGGATCTGATTTGCAACAGTTCAAAGAAATTAATTCACAACTACAAAATCTAGAGACAGTCAGTAATGCATTACAAGACAAATTGCCTGCTTCAGATTTGGTTAATCAAATAACAAGCCCAATAGTAGCAGAAATTAAGGCGATGTCTCTAGACTCTAAGTATTTGACTTCATTTGAAGGTATTTCGGCGGCTATTGATAAATTAAGAGAGACAATTGAGGAAGGACCTAAGTCAGAAGTTATACTCGAAAAGTTAGAGAAGCTTGCGGGAGAAAAGAACACCAGCAATACTCTACTAGAGAAAGAGCAGGAAATGGAAAACAAGATTCGGAAAATGGAAGACAAGTATGCTTTGCTTAGTACAAGATATGAGGAAAAGCTTCAACAGTATAAAGATTTACTGATCAAGTATCAACAGTTACAAGCACAAATTGAGGACACTCAAATGCCCCAAAATAATCGAGAATCAAAAATGGAAAAATTGAGAAATTTTCATAAACTTAAAATTGGGGAAATTGAGCAAAGTGAATTCATCAACGAAAGGAAACGTATCGCTAGTACTCCAGTTGTGCAAACTAGAAATATTCAATTTACCAACAATTCAGATGAAGACTGATTTTTTTTTTCTTTTCGTTTATTCTATTTACAGTTTTATATTTACATTAATTAGGAACGATTTTATCTTTGCCATCCATGAATGGCTGCAAAACTTCTGGTATTGAAATTTCATTCTTTTCTGCATTAAAGTTTTGTTCAATTAATGCAACAATTACTCTAGGGACGGCCATACATGTACCGTTAAGTGTTGAAACGTGTTTGAGACGACCTTCTTGATCATCATTATAACGTATACCTAATCTTCGAGATTGGTAATCGCCACAATTAGAACAGCTTGTGAGCTCTCCCCAGGAACCTCTTCCTGGCATCCACGCTTCGATGTCATATTTTTTCATTGCTGGTGCACCTAAATCGGATGATGGCATATTTAACAATTTAGCGGATAGACCCAATTCCGTGACAATTTCCACTTGCATATCCTTTAGATCTTCTAATTCTTGTGCGGCCTTCTCTTCTGTTGTAAAATGGAATAACTCGACTTTAGTAAACTCATGCACTCTATACAATCCCTTAGTATCTTTTCCACTGGCCCCTGCTTCAGCGCGGTATGCTCTTGATACACCAACATATTTTATGGGGAATTGAGTGCCACTCGGGAATACAGTAGAAGAATGGAATGCAGCCAATGGTATCTCTGCTGTACCTGTCAAGGACTTGTGTTCGCCTTTAAGTTCATAGATTTGCTTTTCATTATTTTGATCATTTGGTTTGAATCCACAGGCTCCAACAATTTCTGACTTAACAATCGAAGGTGGAGTAAGCATCAAATACCCACGCCTGCGAGCTTTTGAGAGCGCATATTGAATTAACGCTTGTTCAAGCAAAGCACCATCTCCAATTAAATAGTACCAAGACGGTCCAGATACTCTAGATGCCACACTGAAATCCAAAATATTAAAGTTGACTCCTATTTCCTTGTGATCATGAACTGCTGACGAATTTGAAACTTTAGCATCTTCTTCAGACTGGCAATTTATAAATTGGACAACTTCTTCTTTCAAAGGATCCGTAGGGACTGTTACGTCTATAAGATTGGGCAAAGATTCGGCTTTGGCGTATATTTTTTCTTGGATGGTTTTCACTTGTTTTTCCAACGGTTTTAGTTCAGATTTGAGTTGCTTCAATCTTTCTTTGAATTGTTGTAGATCACCCACGTTTGACTTTAAACGCTCTGCTAGGATAGTTCTTTCTTTTTTCATGTCATTGATTTGAGAAAACAATTGTGCTTGTAATGGTCGATTTGATGTGATGAAATTGATGTTTTCAATCAACTCTTGTGGTAGTTGTCTTCGGTGAATTGAAGATTCATACTCTTTTGGACGACTCAAAATATCATTAATGTCGATTTGTGCTCTTAATAACGTTGATGAGTTTTTGCCAGTGCTAATGTATCTACGTATAGTGTTAAGCATGCTTGATAACCTAGCCTTGATGTTACTTCGATTGGTAGAATAATGTAAGGTGTAGGTCATTTTCTTTCGTGCACTCACAGTAGAGAATTGAACAAGAATTATTCTGTTTCCTGTACACAACATAGAAACATTCCCATCACACGATGGCTATATCTTTCTAGAGATAAACCTTAACCAAATGTTGAGGTCCGTCAGCAGAGATAGTTTCACAACATTAATAGACCAGGACGACGATAATGAGAATGACGATTTGCAACTGCAGCAGCATGAGAACACACAGGAACTTACATCTGATTTGATCTCATTGATCTCACAAGAAACATTGATTAATACCAGTATCCAAATCATGAATCGAAACATATCACAATTCTACAAACACTATGAATTACCATTAATACTGAGTTATTTGCATACAGGGGTTAGTTTGTATCTAAGTTTGCAGGATCTTCTCGATAACAAACCACCCATCCTAACGAGAACACTGTCCATGATGAATTTCAATAATTTATTACGACGACCATTTAGAAATTCTTCATTTTTGACTATACACAAGCATGACTACATGAACAATAAGTTTGAATTTTGCCATGTCGATTTCAAAATACACTCTAACCATATTACATACTATATTTTGAAGTTCCCAACATTAGATAAAACAGTCTACTTAATTAACAACAATAGCTCTAAACCTACTGTTGATTTCGAGTACAAAAAAACATGCTTTAGGATTACAGGTGTGACAGGTACAACTTCAGTGATTGGAGTATCACCAGAGATAAAGTTATATGTAATGAATCCCAATTCCAAGAATTTATTGACCTATAATACGACTGTATCGAATGGCAAAAAGCTCCAGATAAATAATAGTTTGAGCAAATTAGTTAATAGTCAAGACCAGCCGCGAATAAACGAGATGTTGAAGAATGAGAAGCCAGTAATTAGCATTCCCATGGGCAGATATTTAGATCAAGGGGATGTCAAATTGAAGCTCGACAGTAACAGTGCTACCAAGTCTAAACTGAACATAATAAAGCATGGCGTAATAAGATTGTTTGATTACCAGGACGAAGTAGGAGATACTGGAAATAATGTGGTAAGTGATGACATGTTGGTGTTGTGCTGTGTATTATTAGTGTTGAGAGAGCAAGAATACCGGAAATTTAAAAGCGGTTAATCGACATTAAAGAGTTTGTAGATGTATTATACAGCTTGGTAATCAACAAGTGTACGCTGTTTCATACTGCAATATGTTAATCAAGATCTTTGGCGCTTATAATAGTCTAGATAGGTCGTGTATTTGTATACAGTATTTTCCTTCTCATCTCAAGATTTTTTTTTTTCCCTATTTCGCCCCAATTCGTTTCTCACTTCTCTTCTCATCGAAAAATTTTCATTCAGTTTTTTCTTTTCTTACCACTAGTGTTTAGAAAAGTGCTTTTTTCAATAACAAATTCTTTGATTCTGAACCACCCATTCATCCATCACCTAGTTTTTATCAAACTTGATACCGGATCAGCTATTAATAGTGTTAATTTTTTTTATCCCAACTTATCATTAGATCATTTTATAAAAACTTACCTGGATATATTCGTCTTCATTGAAGTTTGTTTCAACTTTTCTAATATTTAACAAAAAACCATGGCTTACGTTTTAACTGAAACAGCAGCAGGATATGCCTTATTGAAGGCAGCTGATAAAAAAATCCACAAATCTTCTTCTTTAGTTGAAGACTTGAACACAGCCGAAAAAGTTGCTGAACAATTCAAAATTCACCGTTTTGAAAAATTTCAGTCAGCAGCAAATGCATTAGAAGAGGCTAATGCCATTATTGAAGGTAAAGTTTCAGAAAATTTACAAAAATTATTAGAAGATGCCAAATCAGATAAAAAGGCTACTTTGATTGTCTCAGAAGCCAAATTGGGTAATGCTATCAATAAATTGGGTTTGAACTTTCAAGTTGTAAGCGATGCTGCATCTTTGGATTTACAAAGAGCCATCAAACAATTTTTGCCAGAATTATTACCTGGTTTGGATGATTCAGCATTAAAACAAATGTCTTTGGGTTTAGCTCACTCTATGGGTCGTCATAAATTAAAATTCTCTGCCGATAAGGTAGACACCATGATTATTCAAGCTATAGCCTTATTGGATGATTTAGATAAAGAGTTAAATACCTATGCCATGAGATGTAAGGAATGGTACGGTTGGCATTTCCCAGAATTGGCCAAAATGATTACTGATTCTGCTGCATACGCTAGAATTATTTTGACCATGGGTGTTAGATCTAATGCTTCTGAAACCGACTTATCTGAAATCTTACCAGAAGAAGTTGAAGAACAAGTCAAAGCTGCTGCTGAAGTGTCTATGGGGACTGAAATCACTGAAGATGATTTGAATAACATAAAGGCATTGGCCGAGCAAATTGTTGATTTTGCTGCTTACAGAGAACAATTATCCAATTACTTGTCTTCTCGTATGAAAGCTATCGCACCAAATTTGACTGCTATGGTTGGAGAATTAGTCGGTGCTAGATTGATTGCTCACGCAGGTTCATTGACATCATTAGCTAAAGCCCCAGCTTCAACTGTACAAATTTTGGGTGCCGAAAAGGCTTTGTTCAGAGCTTTGAAAACCAAACATGACACACCAAAATATGGTATAATCTACCATGCTTCATTGGTTGGTCAAGCCAGTGGTAAAAACAAAGGTAGAATTGCTAGAACATTAGCTGCTAAGGCTGCTGTGTCATTGAGATACGATTGTTTTGACGAAGAAAGAGACGAATCAGATGACTTTGGTTTAGAAAACAGAGCCAAGGTTGAAGGTAGATTGAGTCAATTGGAGGGACGTGATATGAGAACCACCTCTAAAGTTGTGAGAGAACAACCAAAAGTGGAAATAACCGAAGCCCGTGCTTATAATGCAGATGCCGATTCTACTGCTGCTGCAGCTGCTGCTGCCCCAACTGCTGATTCAGACGACGAAGAGTCCGAGACAGAAGAAGTTGAAGAAAAGAAATCTAAGAAAGATAAAAAGAAGGATAAGAAAGAAAAGAAGGATAAGAAGAAGGACAAGAAGAGAAAGAGAGATGACGATAAAGAAGATAAAGAATCTTCTAAAAAACTGAAGAAGGACAAAAAGGAAAAGAAAGAGAAAAAGGAAAAGAAAGCAAAGAAGGAAAAGAAGTAATTTAGAAAGTAAACCATTGCATGTTTAAGTAGAAAGGAGGGTTCATAGTAATTTATGTAAAATAGTTTTCATCATGTTTTTGTTACAATTGATTCTCTAGTGATGTTGTTTATTTGCGGAGATTGCAGTGACGCTCTAAACAGAGCGGCTCTTTTTTTTTTTCCTGCGCTCCTTGAAGATTTTATATCCATTAAATTGCTACATTCTCAATTCAACCTAACTAATTCTTCTGGTAAATTGAAGCCATGCCAACGAATCAACCAACTAAATTTGAAGTACCTGTTGATCTATTAACCCCTGAAAGCTGTATATCATCATCTCGAATAAGAGCATTTTTAAAAAGATCCAGAAATCTTACTGATGATACTATTCGGCCACATCTAAATGAAATTGAAAAATCAAAGTGTTCACAGTATTTTGAAGAGGAGATAGTGCCACAATGGAGAGTACGTGGCGAGATCATTGATTATTGTTCTAAATATTCACAAGAGTTACGAGATCACACAAGCCAAGGGAAAACTGTTACTGCGACAAAGTTGTCGTATGACTTGCCCAATGCTGAAGAAATGACTGATAAATTTGATTTGAGGACTGACCCCTATGCATATAAAAGTTATCAAAGAAGAATAGATGAACAATATGCACAATGTGATGCATTAGACAACTGGACTCAAAATGAAAAAACGGTAGAGCAAATTATCAGACAACAGACAGTTGAGGTTTTGAATGACAAATGTTTTTATCAAGACTGGATGCAAGCTTTTAAAAGAGCCTCCAATCCAAAGAAATAGAAATGATCTAAACAAGAAGAAAGAAAAAAGAAGAATCTAATATTGATTAGCTTGTATATAGTCAGTTATCTATAGTCATTATCTGATAATAAGAATGATCTTTGTTAGTTTGATACAGAAAACCACAACATCTAGATGATATACATAAAAAAACACTTTCTAAAATTTACATATACGAACAGAATAACATGTTATTTTTGGTGGTGCACAGCTGCTGCTGCTGCAAATGCAAAGTTTGAATGTTGAGTTGGGGTTGGTGTTGTTTGAGGAGTCCCATTAGAGCTTGTTCCCTTCTTCTTGGATCTGGGCTTTTTATTTGATAATGACAGTTTCTTTTTTTTGGCTTTCTCTGATTTAACTTCATTAATACTTACATTAGATGACGAGCTCACAGATCGTGGCTTTTTGTTATCTTCGCTTTGCTCGATTGATATCTCTCGAGCTATTAACAAGCAGTCAATCCATCCATGACTTGATCCAACAACTACTTCTTCGCCTTTTTTATCTAAAACCTTGACAGCATTGGTCAATCTTAATCTTTGCTCGTCGCTAACTCTCTGTAGGAATACCAAATCCCCACCATCTTTGATCAATTCGATTATCAAGTATCCAAACGTTTCATCCTGTTTCGAAAGTAAATTACCATCTTCATCAACTGTATTTTCAAATTCATAATCATACATCAGATAGTCTGCCCCCTTGTTTGCCTTCAAGTCCACTAGCATGACATTCAAAAATGCATCTATAAAGAATACACGAGCCATGTTAGTGACAATAGTGATAACTGCTTTAGATTCTTGTTTAAGGATACTGGCGTACTTGGATGTCAATTCATCCAAAACAGAATCATCTAAAACCTGGTATTCGGGTTTATTTAGATATCTCTTGCTCAATACCAGCTTGATCAAATTGTCCATTTTTAAAATCTTTTCATCCGGCTTCAATAGCCCAGAGACTTCATTAAATTTAATGAAATTTTCCTGCACTTTTTTGATCTTTGGTGGTAGTGGTGGTGGTGGTGGCGGTGTTGATGAGTCCTTAGATGTTTTGTGATTTGGCTGTGGTAAATTTTTTGTAGCAAAAGCTGCGGCTGCTGCATTTGCTGATGTATTTTTAGAACCCCTTATATCTTCCAGTTGTTTTTGCTGTTGCAGTTGATATTGAGCTTTTGGTTGTGGTTGTGGTGATTGTTGCGATTTTGGCAATGGTATTTGTTGTTGAGGTTGTCCAGGTATCTCCCCATTCCTTCTGGGAGCCATTTGTGCAAAAGATGTATTGTCCCTTAAATTTGGTGTACTGTTCTTCTCCTTTGGGAAAGGGGGAGTTTTTTGTTGTACCAATACTTGTGGTGCAGCTTGTCTAGTTTGCATGTTACCAACAGGTTGTCGGCTAGAAGCCGAAACTGGTGCAAACTGGGGCGTTTGTGCAGAACCACTTCTTTGCGGTTGAATTTGTTGCGGTACGTTCTGTTGTGTTAATGGTTGTGACGATACTGGAGGAGGGAGCGGTACATGTTGTTGGTAGTTATGATTATATGTAGTTTGATTCAACGCAGGCATTGCTACGTTATTCTTTATCATTGTTGGTGGTTTGTACGATTTTTTTGCTGCAATTGAAGGAATAAATCCAAACTCAGAGGCCAGTATCTGTGACTGCAATTGGTGGTAAGAGTTTGATTTATTGACATTTCTGTTGGTTCCGTTCTTCATCATTGGAGGCATTGCTGGTGACGGTGTAATGGCGCCAAATGCTTCAAACCGGGGAACCTTCCTATGCCATATAAAATTTTGGTCGTCCCAAGGTATGTCAGAAAACCACCTTGATGACATGATATGTGGGATTGTTGCTCGTGCAGATGGTTCAGAAATAAGTATCAGATCAATCAATTGGATCACGTCTGGCGGTAAGGGTATGGGTGATTTGTATGAATAGTCCACATTTATAATCTTTTCAAAAGTCAAGTACTCGGTGCTTCCTTTAAACGGCGGAACGCCATTAAAGAATTGATATAATATACACCCAATAGCCCAAATGTCAGATTCAAAACCGCATATATTGTGCTTAAGTAATTCCGGAGAAACGTATTCAGCTGTGCCCACAAACGATCCCTTTCGATCAGTATCAGATACCTCTGGACTGGCATCTACTGAATTATAGTCTATTTTCTCGCCATTGAACTCTTCGTGATTGCCTAATAACTTGGCTGCTCCAAAATCGGTGATTTTTAAATTAAAGTCATGTCCAACTAAAATATTCTCTGGTTTCAAATCTCGATGGATCACCCCTTTCAGATGAATAAACCTAACTGCATCTATTATTTGACACATGTAAAATTTCAGTACGGATTCAGATAAAGATCCAAATTTTCTAATGATTGACAACAACTCCCCATATTCTGCAAAATCCAAAACAAAAAACAAGCTACTCTCATCTTGGAAAGTATAATATAATTGAACAATCCCGGGATGTTGTTGACCCAATCTGTTCAAAGTGGTCTTTTCAATATTGACATATTTAATTTTGTTCTCTTTCACTATATGTCGTTTCGATAACACTTTAATAGCATAAGTTCTATTGGTGTATTTATCCAATGCAGAGTATACTGTGGAATATGATCCTTCTCCTATTTTCGCTCCAAATTGATAGTCTCTTGCTGATCTTCGTTTGGCCGCCAGTTGTGAGTATTGTGATTGTGGTTGAGAATTGGTCTGTTGCTGCTGAGTACTCCGATTTGACGGCTGGATAGATAAGTTCTGTAGATGTTCTAACCCTGACATGTTCTTATTCCAAAAAGTTAAGTTCAATCTGAAAGTGGGTACTAATCCGGTGTCTCTTGAATATGAATTAAGAAAATTAATGTAAATATAGGAAATTAAAAAAAAATATATATATAAAGCTAGAAAGAGAAATATTTACCTGCTAAGATTGTTGTTGTCGAGTCTGGCTTCTTTTTTTTTTGTTTTTTCCCTCACTCTCGCTTGTTGTTATTGTTGTCTCCATAGTGAGTAAGTGTTTAAGAAAAAGAATACAAAAACAAAATCTAGTGGCGGTAACAGAAGGAGGGAACAAAGAAAGTAGTGAACACACATCAACTAAACACACAAATGGACCATGACAGATCAGAGATAGACGTATTTTATATAGATTGTCTGAAAGGAAGAGCTATAGATGTACTTGGGGTGGAACTTACTGGTTGTGTCGAATTTTACCAATTCAAGTAACGCTGCTGTTATTCTGTAAACAACAAGTCCAAACAGGATATACGTATCACTAAAGAGAGGGTGATATTAGTCTTAAGTCTTCACCTTCTACCTAGTCAGCGTTGGTGAAGTTTTTCTGTGCATGGTTGGAAACGCCATGCCCACTTTTCGTACAATCCCAACCGGGTTTTCTTTTCCTGCTTGACCTGCAAACATGGTGACAACCAACTATATGTTTTAGTCGTTGCTAGTGCCAAATAGCGATAGCACAATGACTATTGTCTCCCTGCTATTGCATAGTTGTGAAACCTCATAATTTAGTAGAACTGGTACAATTGCACGACTACTGCTGAGTTTTTTCCCTTCATTCTTATCGCATAAATTTTTCAGTTGGTTTCTCTCTTTATTTGTTGTCCCTTCTTTTTTGAAAATCTCTGATTATATACCAGTGTTGTCCTCTTGCCCAAAAAACAGCTACAATAATGAAAGCGGGTATACCACTACTGCGATGTACTCAAAGAATACCTTTGTTGGTGGCACGCCAGGTCTCCAGAAACATCACAACCACAACAACAAAGTTCTCACTAGCTCCAGAATATAATCATATCAGAAAAGTGTTTGATAGTCAAAAGTATTTTAATCATTTCACTAAACAGGGTTCTCATGCAACTTTATTCAGCTCTCCACAAACAGGGTTATTTCATAATGAGTATTTGACTACTCCACAGGGATTAGTTGATTTTTCCCAGCAATCGCTTAGCCAAGCAAAACAGTTGGTTAGCGAGATGCTTTCACAAGTCAACACTGTTGACGGGAAACTTAAATTTATCAAGAAACTAGATCAGTTGTCCGATATTTTGTGTCGAGTAATTGATGTGGCCGAGTTTATACGTGTTGTTCACCCAAGTGTCAAATGGATAAATGCGGCTCAGCAAACACACGAAATGATGTTTGAATTTATGAATCAGTTAAACACCAACGTTGAACTATATTCAAGTCTCCGTGATATTTTGAACAACCCTTTGATAACCGAGCAGTTAACACCAGAAGAAATAAAGGTCGGTGAATACTTGAGACAGGATTTTGAACGATCCGGTATACATATGGATCCACAAACAAGAGAAAACTTTGTTACTATAACGCAAGAAATATCGTTGTTGGGATCTCAATTTGGAAACCAGATAAATGGGCTAAAATCATACTGGTGTCCGGTGACAGTTGCCGAGTGGGAAAGCATTGAAGACCCCCAGTTAAAGAAAGAAATCAAGAACTATCAGTCAAAATATGATGGTATTAGACAATCAGAGACAATTCAGATTCCTCTCGTTGCAAACATTCCTTATACAATTTTGACAAACTGTAGTTCTGACACGTTGCGTAAAAAAGTATGGGTCGCTTTGCACAATTCACCTGACGAACAGATTGAAACATTGAATAGATTTATTTCCTACAGAGCCTTATTGTCAAAAATGTTAAACTACAAGTCGTTTGCAGACTACCAATTAGAGCACAAGATGGCGAAAACTCCTGAGAATGTTATTACGTTTTTATTCAACCTACAAAAGTCATTAATCAAAAAAGGTGTGGTGGAAGAGTTGAGCCAGTTGTCAGAAATCAAACACAACGGTAGCGGCTCAGCAAGTGTCAACGATATTGTTAATGACATTAAACCTTGGGATAGAGATTACTTATTGGCAAGACTCCAACAGAGAATGCAATCCGAAGTGTCAGCTGGTAATGTTAAAGAATATTTTTCGGTAGGAACCGTCATTGCTGGGTTGAATGAGTTGTTTACTAGATTGTACGATATTTCTTTTGTGCCAATGGCCGCATTGAAAGGTGAGACGTGGGATTCGCATCAAGTGCGCAAAATTAAAGTTGTTGATAATGCTGCAAACAAGACTTTAGGGTTTCTTTATTTGGATTTCTGGTCGACCAAGGTTTTGCCATCTCATTTCACAATTGTGTGTCTGAGAAGATTGAACACAAGTATAGGTAGTGAAACAATTGAGGGTATGGAAAAGCTTGTCCAGTTGGATGAAGATTATCAGTTGCCAGTTGTTTCACTTGTGTGCAATTTTGCCAGTTCAGGAAACTTTCTGTTTGGGAGATTTGCTGGTGTTGAGAATGAAAAGCCAACATTGTTGACCTTAGATCAGGTTGATACGATTTTCCATGAAATGGGACACGCCATGCACTCTATGATTGGGAGAACGGAGTTGCATAATTTATCGGGCACTCGTTGCTCCACTGATTTTGTGGAGTTGCCTTCTGTGTTGATGGAGTCTTTTAGTAAAGATCCAAGAGTTATATGCCAAATTGGCCGTCATTTCGATACCGATGAGAAGTTACCTGAAAGTCTCCTTGGACAAGCACACGAGCATAGAATCATGTTAGATGCATGTGAAACATTCATGCAATCCAAAATGGCCATGTTGGATCAAAAATTGCATAATGAAGAGATGGTCAATTTACTAGCCAAGGGGTTATATGAAGTTGATTCTACCAAGGTGTATCATCTGGTTGAAAAAGAATTAAAAGTCTTTGCAGACGAATGGTCTACATGGCACGGAAAGTTTCCTCATTTATTTTCGTATGGAGCAGTGTATTACTCTTATCTTTTGGATAGAGCAATTGCCGACAAGATTTGGCAGGGGCTATTTGCCAAAGATCCGTGGAATGGAGAAGCTGGTAAGAAATATAAGGAAAGTGTTTTAAAATGGGGTGGTACTAGAGATCCATGGGAATGTCTTGCTGATGCATTAGGAAATGACGAATTAAAGCAAGGTGACTCACGAGCCATGGAAATTATTGGTCAGAATAGCAATTTATAGACAGGAAAAATGTAATTAGCTTGTATATAGAATTAGAAGTAGCTAATGCTTAGTTGTAAATATAGAGTGTTGGTTGTGTTTAGATAAGGATAGGGCTTACAAGGGAGGTTCTATGGGTTTCTGTTATCTGCCTTTTTGTATGCGTCGTTTTTGCTAAATACCCAGAAGTTTGGAATTTGTTTTCGCTATCTTTGCATATGGCTAGAACGTGTAATCAGGAAAGTATGGTGAGTAATTCCCATCGTACGGAAGTACTCCAAATTCAACTGTGTGAAAGTCAAACGTCCCCATAACACTGGTGAGTTAATCCTCCTTAAGTTCTAGTGGGGTTTCAACTTTAATAGCCCATTGTTCCACTAAATATCGTAACCCGTTCTCCTCGACTTTAATTGCCCAAATTGCTTAGTTCTATTCTTTTTTAGAGAATAAGTGGAGACACACAAACCGTGTAACAAAGAAATGTAGAAAAAAAAAAGGGTAAGAAATTTTGCAAAGTATATCAAAATGCCTTACACCAAAGCCACCCGCCAGAACCTGTTATCAAAAGATAATTTGTTATTCCTTCGTAATCATTTATTGTTGTGCTTTTATCTTTCCCCACCAAAAAAGCCTACTGAAGCATGAACGTACAATCCCACACACATGCTACTACATTTTAGTTTCATTAGAATCGGAATCAAATCAACTTTAAAATAATGTAAATTTGTTCGGAAAATTAGTCTCAGGTGTTTTTTCTTGGTTATGTGGTAATCAGGTGAATCAAATTCTGTCTTTAACTGCCCAAATGTTGTTTAGAAAGTTTATGACACATAAAAAATGAACATTTTGTATGAGAGAAATTCTTTGCTTTTTTTAAAAATTTCTTTTTACGTATATGCAGGAAATACCACTCTCATTTTTTGCCGCAAAAAAGAGAGAATTATTCCGGCAAAAGAAACTAACAAACTCGACACAAAACCAAATTTTTTGACAGAATGCCTTATGGAATCCATCGCAGAAATTAAACAATAAGCTAAAAACATGCAGGCCAATGATTGCTCTATCTTCCGTTTAAGGCATTTTTTAGGTTCTCTAAAAAAGCGTGAGTTGATGATCATGATTAATACTTGAGTCTTTTTTGTTGCATGGACGAAATCCGGAATTTGCCCCAAGCTAATGTATTGTTCTAATAGCTAATCTGAATCACATACCAACAAATTAAATACCAGGCAATCAGGATTTGAGTAAACGTAATATAACTGCTTTTGTTTTGAATGATCGCTACTCCTTGCTTTTAGATAAGATTATTTTTTTTTGTATGAAATTCACTAAAATCGAATTCAAATCAGGCGACAAGGGATTTTTATGTGTACTAGAAGAAACTGATTCACTTCCATATATAGATGCGATAATTTCTCTTCTCCTATAACCTTTTGTTTTTTTATTTTTTTCTCAAGTTCTCCTTCTTTTAAGCATTAATTTTTTTTTTTTTTCATTTCCATTTGATTAGTCTTTTTGTTTGTTTGTTTTACCCTCAAATATATTTGATACCATGTTTAAAAAGGAAGACCAGGCTGTTTCCAAAGAGGTTCGGCCAGAGGAGTTGGGAAGCTTTACCGGCTCCGAAGAAAAATATTCTAGCAATGAATTTCTAAATACCGAAAGTAAAACTGGGTTCCAGAACTTTATTGATTCTTTCAGAAGAAAACAAGCTACTGAAGATGAAAGTGCAGGACAGCAATTGGCAAAAGGTATTAGTAAGCGTCATTTGATTTTAATGTCTTTGGTTACTGGTATAGGTACTGGTCTTTTGGTTGGTACCGGTCAGGTTTTGCGTAAGTCAGGGCCATTGTTTCTTGTTGTTGGTTATGCTATTGCCGGGTCGTTTGTGTACCCTACATTGCAAGCTGCTGGTGAAATGGCCGTTAATTATTCTGAATTGTCGGGTGGTTATAATTCATATACAAGAATGTTTGTTGAGGATAGTATTAATTTTGCCATTTCATGGAATTATTGTATCCAATGGTTGAGTGTTATTAGTATTGAGCTTGTTACCGCTGCCATCACCATTGAATATTGGATCAGTGAAACGCGAGTGAACCCCGATGCATGGGTTGCTATTTTCTATGTCGTCATTGTTGTTATTCATTTTATCGGTTCCAAGGCCTATGGTGAATTTGAGTTTATCATTGGACTGATTAAAGTTTGTTTACTTGTTGGTTTCATTATCATGGGTATTGTTGTTGATACTGGTGGTGGTCCAACTGGTGAATTTATTGGTGGTAGATATTGGAGAGACCCAGGTCCAACTAAGAATGGGTTCAAGGGGTTCTGTTCAGTTTTCGTCACTGCAGCATTTTCATATGGTCAGTCTGAGTTTGTTGCTTTATCTGCTGCTGAACAACCAAACCCACGCAAGGCCATTCCAACTGCATGCAGACTTATCTTCTGGCGTATCATTGTCTTGTTCCTTGGGTCCCTTACCATTGTTGGTTTGCTTGTGCCATCGAACTCGGACCATTTGATGAGTGAAGGTGGTGGCTCAAACACCTCTCCATTTGTTCTTTCGGCTGCCCTTCATGGTGTTAAAGCAGTTCCTTCCATTATCAATGCCGTTATTCTTATGTCTGTTACATCGGTTGCTTCTTCGTCTTTGTATTCTGCTTCAAGAACTTTGCAATCATTGGCCGAACAAGGGTTTGCACCAACTTGGTTCAATTATATTGACAGAGCCGGTAGACCAACGAGAGCATTATTGGTTTCAGCTATCATTGGTTTGTTTGCATTTATTGCTGCATACAAAAAGCAAGTTACTGTCTTTAATTGGCTTTTGGCTATTTCTGGGTTGTCACAAGTGTTTACCTGGAGTGGTATCTGTCTTTCTCATGTTAGATTTAGACAAGCATTGAAGTATAATAACATCTCGACTGATGCATTGGGTTACAAGGCTAGTACCGGTGTTTGGGGCTCCTACTATGCCTTGGTTTGGTATGCTTTGGTTTTAATCTCTCAATTCTGGATTGCATTGTTTCCAATTGGTGCTTCCAAACCAGATGCTAATAACTTTTTCCAAAGTTACCTTGGTGCTATTGTTTTGGTTGTGTTTTACATTGGACACAAATTGTACACTCGTAAATGGAGATTGTTGATCCCAATAAGCGAAATCGATATCAATAACGAAAGAACTATTTTTGATGAAGAAATTTTGAACCTAGAAAGACAAGAGGAACAAGACAAATGGGACAGAGCTCCATGGCATAAAAAAATAATGATATTTGCTTTTAGTCATTGATATAGGCTTGATTGTTGTGTTTTTTTCTTCTTAAATGTACATGTAAATTGATGATTTTAAAATACAAGTTGTGAAGTAGAACCAGTTTGTAAGGTGCGCGTAATAATTGGATTAATGAACTATATTAGATGTTTGGTAGCAATTTGGGTAAATATTTTCTTTAAATATTTGCATTAATTTTGATTGAAAAATCGAGTCTTTATACGGTTGACTATATTTGGTTTAACAATTAACAAAAAGAGACCTTTGTTTATCTATGCAAAGCTTCTTTGAAAGCTATTAGTCGCCAATTGTGATGGGGTTAATGTGATATCTCATTGATAGTCGAAGAGGTAGTAGCTACACACTTGCTTTTGTGCTTGGAATCAAACGCGCTGAAATCGGATTGTTATTTTCAATTTTTTTTTCTTCACTCTATTTTACCAAATCTACTTTTATATCAAACACTTATCATAGTATGCTGGGAATAAACGAAGACGCGTCACTGACAACAAAGCGGTTTAAGGATTCGAACGAAGCCATCAAACCTGTCAAGAGACTTAAAAAAACCACGTATTTCCCAGTTAATAACCTCACTAATCCCCAAACTAATCAATCAAATATTCAAAAGTCCCCGATTCGACCAATTGATATAAATTCAATAACCACAAAGGTCAACCCTGTTCAGGAAATTAACAGAAACAATACTGACAATTTAACAAAGGTACAGAAGCAACTGGAACTAAACTTTCTCCAGGAGAATTCTGATGATAGTTTTGATGGAATTCGCTGGAAGGAAAGCCCTGAAATCAAAGGGAGCCATAAGCAGATGGAAATAAAAAACTCTTTTGGTGGGTTACCTTCATCGCCATTAAAAAACATTAACCCAGAATCTGAGAATGTGGATGATCGTACATCAGACGTTTTGAACAGATATGGATCTGATTTTGAAAATGTTTCTAAAAGACGAACTCCATTAATGTCAAAGACGCGTTCAGATATCACATCTTCAAGCAGCAATCACAAAAAACAAACCAACGAAATATCCCAACTTCAACGAGCAAAATCTGGGGATGTACTCAAAGTCAAATCAATTTCAGGGTCTATTACCGACTCCTTTCAAAACACTTTGAATAATTGGATAAATAAATTTGAAACTGATCCACAAGACGACCAAAATCCAAACCTGTTACCAGACACTGTTGAAATGAATAAAACTATTCCAAAAATCAGTACCCCACCTAACCCAAACACGTCAATTCAATCTGAGGATCCATTCTCTGACGACGATGATTTAATTCAATTGTTGCACTCAAAAACCTTACCAGAGTGCCCACAATCACAGCCTGTCTCCAACGATAACACATCAATAAAACCACCTATGGAAAATGCATCAGATGATGGCGAATCAAGTGACGATCCGTTTACAGATGACGACTCTGAATTAATGGAAGTATTGAAAACGCAGACACCCAGTGTTACATCTGCATTTACCAAATCTTTCCAGCGAGGTATTCAAAACTTTGAAAAACTAAATATTGAAAACAAATATGAGGAACAGGATATTGAAAAAGTGCTGGACTTGATTTATGATAGAGTAACAACCCAGAGATTTCGAATTGTGAATATCATCGAACAGTATTATGGTCCCAAGAGCGAAAAACAATTAATTTTAGAAGTTGTAAATTCGCTGAGAGATAAATCAAAGTTGGTTGTTCGTGGTGAGTACTGCGAGTTGGAGTTAGAAAAAGGGGACGTGATTCACGTTATAATCACCGATAGTGCTCGTCCAACATTAGTTGATGACATGCATAACCTATTAATTTGGAACCCAGACATTATGCTATCAGCAACGACAATTTCCCAGCAGCTCAACTGCTCGAGAAAAACAGTGATATTGTCTCGATACAAGTTTCCTGGAACACTGACGATACCCATCATTGTTGGGGAAATAGTTCATTTTATTTTTCAAGAATGTATTTGTACTGAAAGGTGGGATATGGAATTCATGAGCCAAGTATTAGATCAGTTATTGCTGCAATACATGTTGGCAATATTCGGGATAGGGAAGGAGTTGAAAGACGTTAGGGACGAAGTTGTTAAACATTTTGATTATTTGGAGACATGGTTTAAGACATACTACAAACAACCACTCAGCAAGAAAAATTTAATTGACGAGACATCTGAAAAAGAACAGATCATGTTTGCTGTGGAAGAAGCTTTGGATATTGAAGAAGAAATCGGATCACCAATATTTGGCATCAAAGGGAAAATTGATGCAACTATAACAGCGAAATTTGAAAACAAAAAGTTGAAAGGTCAATATATGATACCGATGGAAATCAAAACCGGTAAGGAGTATATTTACCATCATGCACAAGCGTCATTGTACTCATTGTTGTTTAAGGATAGATATGATAAGAACATAGATTCATATTTGCTTGTGTATACAAAGGAAAAGGTTACGAAAAAGTGCAATATCAGAATTTCCGAGTTGCGTTCATTGGTGAATTTGAGAAACAGAGTATCTAATTATATAAAAGACAATTTGAAGCTACCTCCTTTGGTAAAGAATTCCAACTGTGATAGATGCGAAATTAGAAGTGCTTGTATGACCTTAAACCACTTGACAGAAAATGGCACCAAAGAAGAATCTGGTATTGAGGAAGAGTTGTACGAAGCTATAACTAGAGATATTTTTGAAAACGATTCATACCGTAAGTACTTCCAACACTGGGATGAACTTATTTCTAAAGAAGAAGACGTTATGGGTAGAGCAGTCAAAGAGTTATGGACAATCCCAGCAGAGGACCAAGAGTTTCAAGGCAAATGCTTTTCTGGTATGACGATCACAAATTCGAATGAGACGGAATCGAACAATTTCTTATTCTCATCAACACATCATGACAAATCCCAGGATCAGCAATTCGTGTACACGTTTGCCAAGGCAGAAAACCCTTCCCGGTTCAATTTAGCAAAATCACAGGTTACTATCAACGATAAAGTTATTATAAGTGACGAAGAAGGCCATTTTGCTTTAACAACAGGATACGTCAAGCAGATAACTAAAGATTTTGTAGTGGTTTCCACTAGACGGAAAATCATCACATCTGATTACAAATTGAAAAACTATAATAAGGCAAACAACCAAGTATTCCAAAGTGTCATCCGATCTACTCAACAGAATATAAGAACTACGACCAAGAAAAGATTCCGTATTGATAAGGATAGGATGTTTTATGGTTTGGGGTTAGCTAGATATAACGTCCTAAGTTTATTCTTACCTAATGGAGCTTCACAGTTGAGGAAATTAGTGGTTGATCTTGAAAAGCCTACTTTTACCGCATCTTCTTGGGAGATTCCTGATGCGGAAACGTTCAACCCTGATCAAATTGCGGCGTTGAAAAAAGTATTTAGTGCTGATGATTATTCTTTGATAGTGGGGATGCCCGGTACAGGTAAAACCACTGTGATTGCTCAACTCATAAAAGTGCTTGTGGCACAGAGGAAATCGGTATTGCTTACTTCCTACACAAATTCTGCCGTTGATAATATATTACTTAAACTCAAAGACTTGGATATTGAATTTTTAAGAATTGGCTACCCCCAAAGAGTTCATAAAGACATTAAAGACTACATTCCTGAATTCAAAGACTCAATCACTACATATGAACAATATGTCAATACCTATATGCGCCCAAAGGTTGTTGCAACCACTTGCTTAAGCATCACAGACGTTTGTTTCAATTTGAGATATTCTTTTGATTATTGCATCGTCGATGAAGCTTCGCAAATCACCTTACCAGTGAGTTTGGGTCCTTTAAGGTTTGCTAAAAAATTTGTCATGGTGGGTGATCACGATCAGTTGCAACCTTTAGTTACCCATCCCGACAAAAGAGTTAAACAAGAATTATCTCGATCACTTTTCAGTTTGTTGGCTAAAGAGCATCCAGATTCTGTGAGTCACTTGACATATCAATACAGAATGAATAGTGATATTATGAATGTTTGCAATACTTTGATTTACAACAATAAATTAAAATGCGGGTCAGAACAAGTTGCCCAAAACTCTTTAAAGATACCCCACCCAGAAGTTTTAAATAGCTTTATTGGTGAAGATGTTTCGCCGGACCTGCAATGGATCCACAAAATATTTGATGAGAAAAACAACGTGCTATTTTTGGACTATGATGCGGTACCTGCTGTTGAAGAAAATGTGGGTGAAATGGTAATTAATACTAAGGAAGCGCTTTTAATTCAACAAATCGTCAACGCATTGGTTCACGGCGGAGTTAAAGAAGACGAGATTGGGGTTATGTCGTTTTACCGTGCTCAGTTATCAGTATTGAAAAAGAATCTTAACAACTTGAAGGATTTGGAAATACTCACAGCTGATCAATACCAAGGAAGAGACAAAGAATGTATTATCATATCTTTAGTTCGGTCAAATGAACGGAAGTTTGCTGGTGATTTAATGAAGGAGTATCGTAGATTAAACGTTGCTACAACGAGAGCTAAAACTAAGCTAATAATCCTTGGGTCAAGATTCACATTATCCACCAACGAGCTAACAAAGACGTTTATTGACTATTTGGAAAACGAAAAGTGGTATTATCCTCTTCCAAAATCGGCACACAAGATTTACAAGATTCCAGAAGTGAATGGGCCATCACCAACTAGATCACAAAAAAGCCAAGATTCGCCAATATTGAATAGAAACCCTATACTTAAGAATGTGGTTCAAGACATTACTAGATAAACTAGAAAATTTTTAGAGATTGGTTATGCATTGTTTGTAGTTAGCTATAGCTCTATATAGCAAAGAAATGAAATTCAAAATTACCTCTTTTGAAATGGAATTGATTACCATTCCAGCCATTTTGCCCTTGATTGTCATCATTATCGTCACCGTTATTGTTGTTGTTATTTGCTTCATCTCTCCGTTGACCGTTTCTCATTCTTCTAAACTGTCTCAAGATGTTTTGTACAAAAAACACAAAGAAAAATATAAACGTCATAGCAATTACCAAGTAATCCCCAATATCGTACTCTTCAATCAAATCATCATTATACGTGCCACCCTCATGATGTGCATTCGCTCTTGAAATGCTATTGGAGTCTTGAGGGACTTCGTTGGGTACTCTGTTACCCACTTTTTTAAATGCACTTAACCACCCGCCATCGGAGTTTCCTGACTGTTTGGAAGCCAGTCTATTAAATAAATATTTCAAGCGCAATCTCAATAGAGCCCAGTCGATGTGTGTTTTGCCAGATACGAATTGAGATGGTGATTCCAGTTTCGCATGATTGAGCATTTCATTGTATTTTAGACTAAAGTCATAATAACGTTTCGCCATAAAGTAGTCCACCGAGTTATTTGCTGGTCCTATTCCATACTCATACATTTCGGCAAGTTTATAGGCACCATGAGATGATTCTCTTTCCGCCGCTGTTCGGTAATAATTGAATGCCCGATCAAAGTCTGGTGTAATATGAGAAGCTCCTGCTTGACCTGAATATAAATCACCAAGTAAAATAGTAGCGTCTACATTTGACTGTTTTGACGCTCTTTCAAGATAATCTACTGCCATTTCAACTCTTTCAGGAACAAAAGTTTTTGGTGGTTGTTTGGAATAAAGTGGTTGTAATTGATATAACAAGTATGCAGCTGATATTTGGGCTTCTTCAAACCCATGCTCGGCCGCTATCAGATATCCAATAAGAGCATTTTGGTAGTTCCCAGCGATCAACTCTTCAAAAGCAAACTTCAAATGTGGCGCGTAAAAGGAAGATAACCTTTCAAGGAAAACACGGTAGTACATGACTATGTTAGGGCAGGAAATATCATTTTTTGAGTCGGCAATTTTGGATAAACCAGATTGTAAAAAGCTCCCCATATAATATAAAGCCTCTGTGTCTCGGTGGTACACCGCATCCTTCATGTATGTGTAGATTTCCTTGTGATGCTCACTCGTATGTGGATCACCTCCATTCATTCTCATTAACAACTTGGCCAAGTTTCTATTGGCTTCAGAAGATTTTTTCTTAATAGCAGCTACATAGTAGTCAACTGCCTTTGTGACATTAGGTTCACCCAATAACCCTTGGTCTTCAATGAAACCCAAAAGATTCAACGCTTCGGGGGTACCTTGTACTTTTAATGACCGATCCAAAATTTGCTTGGCTTTCTTGGTGTTATTAGAAACACCCATACCTTTCAAATACATTCTTCCTAATTTGGATTGACATGAACTCAAAAACATTTTGTCTATGCCATCGATATTCTTATAATCAGAAGCACCATAGATTTCTTCTCCCAAATCAACGCATTCTTGGAAAGTAAGGAAAGCCTTGGTCAAGTTTTTGGGTACAAAATAATCGCCTTTATAGCTTTCCAATGCATTATAGAACAAAGTGGCATATTCATGCTCATTGGCAGTCAACTTGTATTCTTCAAAGCTGTTTCGAAGGTCTTTGAAATATTTTGATCTAATTTCAATGGTAGAAGTGGTTTCACTCATTTTCTCTCCATACAACCCACCATTGAAATCAGATATTCTGATATTGTAGTCCACCTGGCCATCGGCATCATTCTTTGACATCCAATCTTTACCTTGTTCTACCAAATCCGTATAATACTCCAATGCCAACTCACAATTTTTCGGCACTCCCAAACCTTTAAAGTTTTTGTAGGCCATGACCATTTGGGCATTCCTGTCACCATTTTCCACTGCAAATTGATAGTATAAAACTCCTCGTTCTTGGTCCACTGGAAACGTTCCAAACAAACCCGTGGAATATATGTAACCTAACATGAAATATGCATGACCATTGGGAGCCAAACTTACTGCTTCCTGATAATACTCTTTTGCCATGTAATAGTCTGGAGTCAATGAGTAATTTCCAAACAAGTATAGGTCTCCCAAAGTTACTAGTGCATTGACATTACGGGATTCTGATGCTGACTTTTTCAAAAGTGGGATAATGCGTCGAGTTAATTCTAGTGGTGGCTGTGGCTTCTCCTGTTTTGATTTATAGTCATTTGTCAATTGATCAAACTGGGGTATGTACAAGTTCCCCTCGATATTGTCAATATTGTATACATTGGGTCTTGTGAAATTTCTTGCAAGCTGTTCCAATCCAATAACGGCTTGGGTGTAGTGCTCGTCATTGTTGGTACTGGCTAATACTAGTAGTGACCACAACAGTAATATTATGTAATGCACTATCATTTAATTGACTTGTAAAATGTATGAAAATTCTATCACTTCTTGCAAGTATTATAGTTTTGGCAATACGTCAGCCAAAAAAAAAAAAATGAGTATATATTTTGGGTCGTGTGTGGAAATTAAATGGTCGTTTCTCCACGGATACACGCTAATCCTTAATTATTTGCCTTCCTTGTTAATACACACCTAATCCGATTGTTCTCTTTTTTCTTGTGGTGGAAGAATCAACTCAGCCAACCAACCAACCAACGATCCAACAGACAACTACAACAACGACGCCAAAAAAACCCACCAAGAAAAAAAAAAGAAGACAGCAAACAACAAAGAACATTATCAATTAATTATTACTTTTTCCCTTTTTTTTATTCTTTTCAATCATTTATTATATTTAGTTAATTTCTTATAGACCACTGAATTTAGATAGTCCAGTCTTTCACAATTCACGCATATCGATGCAAATATACAACTAGAACAATTATACATATACAATAAAGTCATGTCTCCTATAAGACTTTCCGAAAATAGCGTGTTATCCTCAAACAACGAATCAAATGAGGCGATATTCCGATCGGCGCCCATGACGCTAGTTCAATTTTATGTCACAATTGAATTGGCAAGAGATATGGTTGGAGTATTAGGGAAATTGGGTAATGTTCAATTTCGAGACCTAAACTCCAAATTGACTCCGTTTCAAAGAACATTTATTACTGAATTGCGATCAATTGATGGGTTGGTTTCTCAATTGGACTTTCTTCATTCGATTATGATCAAACAAAATACTATCAAGAGTGATCTTTACGTCAATTTGCACGCCGATATGAAACCCTTGCCCACTTCATCAGAGATTGACAATATCAAAACCCGATTGAGCGAGTTTTATGAAAGAATTAAACACCTAGATCAGTCATACAACAACTTAGATCGCAAGAGGCTAAAATTTATTGAGAATAGATGTGTGTTGAATAGTTTGAATGAATTCCATAGATCAAACTTGGTCGGAGGAGGGTACGATGACGAACACACAGAAGACGCCGATTATGATGATAATGCAGCACTTTTAAATGAACAAAGAAACCATAGCTTAGAGATTGGGTATGAGGCTCATAACTTGGATGATATTTCGTTCAACTCGTTAGCGGGTACAATTGCTCGAGACAAAGTGCCAATTTTAAGAAATATATTGTGGAGAGTTTTACGTGGGAATTTATATTTTCATGATATTGCTCTTGATGACGAATTCCCTGCCACCGAGTCGTCCATGGACCTAGTTCATAAAAATGTTTTCATCATCTTTATTCACGGCGATTTTTTACGAACCCGAGTACGTAAGATTATCCAATCTTTAGATGGTATATTATTTGATAATGCCACTGGTGGATCAGTTGCTAGAAATGAGACATTGACAGAAATTAATGGCAAAATCGAGGATTTAAACAATGTGGTACAAACCACCAAGGATCAATTAGTGACGGAATTGATGATTTTTCAGGAGTTGTACCCGGATTATTGTTATATTGTGCAACGTGAAAAGCTTATTTACGAGACATTGAATAAATTTGATGAAGACAGCACCAGAAGATGTTTAGTGGGAGAAGGTTGGATACCCACTAATGATTTTGATAAAATACGATTAGCATTGAGAAATCTAATTAGACAAAAGACAAGACGGGACGGGAGTGACAGAGATTCAAACGAGAGTGTCAACATTTCAGAATCTATAGCAACTGAAACATCATTATTTGCCATTGATGATAGTGATCACGAATTGACCGGGTTTGAAATTGAAGATGAAGATGAGGTGGGGTCTTTAATTGCGGTGGTCAACGAATTAGCAACAAACCGAACTCCACCAACATTCCACAAGACGAATAAGTTTACCGCTGCATTCCAGCTGATTATAGATGCCTATGGGATTGCTACTTACCAGGAGGTTAACCCTGGTCTTGCCACAATTATTACATTTCCGTTTATGTTTTCCATTATGTTTGGTGATTTGGGACACGGGTTTATTGTGTTTTTAATGGCAATATATTTGATCCTAAACGAAGTGAGATTTGGGGCTATGCGGAATCGTGACGAAATATTCGATATGGCTTTTACTGGAAGGTACATTATTTTGTTGATGGGGGTATTTTCCATGTATACCGGGTTGATTTATAACGATATTTTTTCCAAATCAATGGCAATTTTCTCTTCTGGTTGGAAGTATGTAATTCCAGAGAATTATGACGCTACGAAAGGTGCCACCTTAGTTGCTGAGAAAATTGCTGGTAAAGTTTATCCCTTTGGATTGGATTGGGCTTGGCACGGAACTGAAAATAATCTTTTATTCACCAATTCCTACAAAATGAAATTGTCGGTGTTGATGGGGTACACTCACATGAACTACTCATTGATGTTTAGTTTAGTCAATTACTTGTTTTTCAAGAGTCGAGTAGACATAATTGGTAACTTTATTCCTGGGTTTTTGTTCATGCAGAGTATATTTGGATATTTGGCATTGACCATTGTTTATAAGTGGTCGGTTGACTGGTTTGGAAGTAATAGACAGCCACCAGGGTTGTTGAATATGTTGATCAATATGTTCTTGTCGCCTGGCACTATTGAAGAGCCGTTATATGCTGGACAAAAGTATATTCAAGTGTTTTTGGTATTAGTGGCAGCAGTTTGTGTCCCGTGGTTGTTGATTTATAAGCCGCTAGTGTTGAAGAAACAGAATGATCGAGCTATACAATTAGGGTATAGTGACCTACGTTCTCAACGTCAACATTCGTTGCAACTCCATGAAGAAGAACAGGCCCTTGCGATGCATGATCAAGGATTGAATCGTGATCCCCCAGATGATTCGTTTGAGTTGTTACGTGGTAGTGATGAGGAGGAGCAGGAGTTTAGATTTCCTAATGATGTTGAGCCAATGTTCCCCTCAGCTGGCGGCCATGGTGGCGACGATGAAGATGGGTTTAATTTTGGTGACATTGTCATTCACCAGGTGATCCATACTATTGAATTTTGCTTAAATTGTGTAAGTCATACTGCGTCGTATTTAAGATTATGGGCTCTTTCCTTGGCACACGCACAATTGTCAACTGTATTGTGGTCAATGACTATCCAAAATGCATTTGGTAAAACGGGAACGGTTGGTGTAATCATGACAGTGGTATTATTTGCTATGTGGTTCCTGTTGACGGTTTGTATATTGGTATTTATGGAGGGTACTTCGGCCATGCTTCATTCGTTAAGATTGCATTGGGTTGAAGCCATGTCGAAATTCTTCCAAGGTGAAGGGTATGCCTACGAACCATTTACATTTAAATCTATAGACATATAAAAATAAAAGCACCTGGCATTGAATGTCAATAAGACGCATCTTGTGGAACTCGATTGGTTAGAAGTGTTCCACAAAGGAAATTCCAAAGACATTGTTGGTTTGCAATCGTCACAGCGCTTTCTTGATCGAAACAACAATGTGTGATGTGGTTAATAACTTCCACTTTTATCGAGAAATCAGTGAACTAAATAAAATAGAAAGAAAAATCGATCCACAATCCACCTCTTTTGTGGTGTTCTTTAGACTTGGTAACCGAGAAAAAAGCATAGAATGAATTTACAAGATCAGGAACAACAACAAATCTGCTAACCACCAAATTATTTACCTGGTTACCATCGTGATATAAACATTTGGGAAAAAAAATGTCGTGGTTGTTGGGAAAAAAAAATCAAAACAGCCATTATTGTGTAATTTAACTCTACTCGTATTATAAAAGATTAAATGTTTAACAAAAACTGAAAACAATGAATTTATTTCTTTATTATTCTTTCATTTCTTAAACGATTTTGTAACAAAAAAAAATTAGATTGGTTTACAAAGCTTAAAAATTTGCATGCAAGGTTTGGCTATAAAAGTGATTATATTTAGGTTTTAGGCTAAAATTTTGTATTCGAATGACAGCAATGTCGTAGGCGTGGTACTACCTTACCAAGAAAAGGGCTAATAGCTAATAACATTTATAATTGACGATGGTGTGATGGACAAAGCATGGTACATGGTAATGTTAGTTTAGACAATGATATTTGGGATTGCGACATAACCTCATGACGAAAAAAAAAAAAATGTCAGCGCCAATAGTTCGCGCTGGCCAGAAAAAAATGAGGCAATCATAGGTTCTCGCGCCGTCCTTCATTCGACACCAGAACAAAAAAGAATATTCCACGACATTGAAATCATTGTACACCAAAAAAAAAGTCATTCCTGTGGTGTTGCACAATAGAACTTTTGCACCCAATTAGAAAATATGAATCATATGATCCGAAACTGTACTGTTGTCAAGACAACTGACCTCTCATAACCCGCAAGATGACACAAGTTTTCAAAGTGAGTGGCTTAGGAGAAACACTTTGGTTATCCCTGGGTCCAAACAGCACCTTCGATAAATGTGGTGGCCTTTTTTAGAAAGAAATCCTGAAGTTAACCTCATCACAACAAATAATTGCTTAGCACCACAAGGATAAAATAGGGATTGAACAAAATTTCTTTACATTAATAATTCCAAGTCTGTGCATACTTTTTTTGATGTATTATTGTCGCCTCGAGTTTTATTATTTCTGTTCTACGCTGGTTATGTTCCTTTATTGTCGCCACAAATAGTAACAAGAGAAAAAATAGATATATGCACAAGGAGGCTTTTTGGTTCCTGGCACGACATTTAGTTTTGAAACAAAAAAAAATATCTTGAATTTAGACGATAAAAAAATGAACCACCAAATCCCGTTACTGACTGAAATACCCAACAAAAAGTCAGTTTGTGATACTTGCTCAGGAAAAGAGTATTCACAAAAATGTCGTGATCCCATGTTGATTCCGCCAAATCAACAGCAATTAAAAGCCCCTGTTGTTGATTCCTATGTTTTCTGTGATTGTCGTCATCAATGTCCTTGACGGTTGGGAAAACCAGTAATAAAAAGTACCAAGTGGAAGCATAAACGCTAGTATAGATATACTTCAGAGCAATTCATTTAGGGGCGGGTTTCGAGTTGAAACAGAAGCACTAACATCTGAGTTCCCCCTAATTTATTTATGAAACATTTCTAATTTTGGCAGGAAAATCATAATTTACAAGTCTCCAGGGGATGTGCTCCTTGGTTTAACTCCCTAAAAAACAGACCTGAACATCCAGGGTTGTGCTGCTAGTTCTCGACAAAGAGGGGAATATTGGTTTTGGTGTAAATCTTGTTGATCAAAATGACACACATAGACAATCAATTCCTTCGAGATTCAAAAGCAGTGTTAAACAAAAGACTCTTTTGATTATGTAAACTATACAAACTAATACAAACAACTTATAAACTCTAACTGTTATCATCTAAATTAATCCGTTTGTTCGCCGTCAACATTCTTTGGACTTCATCCAATGTCCATGGTCTTATTCTGTTTCTCATTTTATTATGTAAACGTTGTTTTATATCTTCGACATTGGTATTACGACGTTCGGCTTCGTCTTCAATAAATTTAATGATTTTCATTCTGGTGTGGCGGAATTGTCGTTCTGAACTACCATGTAACTTCAACCATTCTGTAACCGAAATACCATAATCTTCAAGTGCTTTCTCTAATCCCTTAAAGTCATCCCACATTTCATATAACGTTGTTGCTTGTCTTGATAATCGTCTATGTAAGACACGTTGACGTTCCGGGTTTTGTGAGGCGTCTGTGCTAGACGAGGGTTGTGGTTGTCCTGGCACTGGCACTGGACCCATTGCTGGTGCCGTGCCATATGGTGCCATTGGCATCATACCTGCCGATTGATGAGTTGGAGGTGAATGTGATGGTTGCATATAAAACTGTTGTGGATGTGGATATTGTAGTTGTTGTTGCAAGGGCATTGCCTGTTGTTGTGTAGGTATGACACGTGGTGGTTCTGAAACTGGAGCCTGAGGAATATTCAGGGTTTCGGGGTGTAGTAAATTTGATAATGAAGGTGGTAATGGTTGTGGTTGTTGTGTAAATGGTGGAACTGATGATTGTGGCTGAGAGTGTCCAGAATTTGAATTTAAGACATTCAACAACTCGAAAGTGTTATTAATTCCTCGTTCAATATTCGATTGTCCCACGGTTGAAAGATAGTTTTGGGTTTCTTGAGCTGCTTGTTGGACCAAAGGGATGGATGTTTTGTTTTGAGCTGATAGTAAAATCAAGACTCCATTCAATGATTGGTTGACTTTTTGAATAAGCTCGTTTTGTTTTTGAAAAATTTCCGTTTGAGATTTGGTAAATTTGTATATTGCTTGATTAATCTCCTGTTGTTGCCGTAAAACCAAATTCATTTGCTTGTTCAAGGTCTTCAATTTCAATTCCTTCGAGGCAGACTTGGAGTTTGTGTTGTCACTGGAACCAACACGCAGAGAACCTTCATTGTCATCACAAATAATGTTATCCTCATTGGGGATAAAGCAGGATTTATTAATGATTGTGTTCAACCTTTCATTGTCAATTGATTGAGCAAAATTCAAAAACTCGGGGGAATTAAATATTTCACTTCTTGATAATGGATTAGAGGGGTATATTTTCTTGATGATCACCATATCCTGACAGAGACTCCGTCTTAACATTAAAAACAACTCTTTTATTTGCAACAACTCTTTTGAACGAGTAGACTCATCGATGATATCAGTTAAAAAGGGAAATATCTTATCTAGTAATTGTTGTGGTGGCTCAATTGAATTTCTGATGATATCATAATCTTCAAAACTATCAAAGCCAGCTAATGCCAACATTAATGGACGAGATAGTGCCCTGATTGAATTCTTGGACAATCTGCCCATACTCTCTAGTGCTTCGTTGTTCTTATGTGTGGCTAAAAGTTTGCCCAAATTCACATCCTTATAGTCCAAGCCACTTACACTCAACGCATTGACTGCTGACTTGTGTTGCTGACTATAAGATATTGCCTGGTGCTTGGAATTACCTTTCAACAACATGACATGTTCCAACGATACCTTTTTTATCGACTCTGTGGACGTAAATTCGTATGCTCCATATTCATCAGGGATATGGAAACGGCTGAATAAGTACGCAGCGATGGCAAAGTGGGGACAAAACTCTATGCACCGGTTTCGAAAACACCCAGTATATTGAGTTCCACTGGCAGACTTGGTTTCAATTATTAGACTGTCGACATAGTTTATCTTTTTCGGGATTAAATTTCGAAACTCCAACTCTCGTTTTTGTAAATTTTTTAAGGACAATGAGTGCGATAAACTAAAATCGACCAAAGTTCGTAGTAGTTTGTGATTGTCCAAGTAGTTTGCATTGATATTGTTTGCCGCTAGAAGAGGTCTAACGATCTTGTAGTAATCCTCAATAGTATATTCGTTTAGATCTTCAGAATCTTCAGAATCCGACATGACTAATACCAGTTATTATTTCTTGGTACCTTTGATTTTTTTAGGGGGGAAAAAAGGACAAACAAAAAAAAAAAACTTTCTTTTATTTTTAGTGTTTTTATTTTTTTTTTTTTCGTTGTGATAATAAATTCGTTCTTTTTCTTTTTTTTTCCGTTTCCAGTTTTTTTTGGTGAACTTTCTTTTCGTTGTTGACTAACAAATGATTTCTATGTCAATTTAGAAACCACACAAAAAAAAAATTAGAAAACAAACAAGCGAAAACTATTCCTTTTGTTCAGTTCAACCGTGTTGCTGTTGATTGTGACTTGTTCTTATTCTCGATCGTGAAGTTTACTATCTATGTCGTAATCTCTTTGGCGTATTGTATTGTATTGTTTGAGAAATCACGTGTAGATGTAATTGATGGTAATTGTAGTTTGTGTAAGGTAGAAGATAGGATTGGAAGTTTTTTGTGAATTGGCTGTAATAGGATTGACTATTCAGTGGGGGATGACTCCAATATATATGTGTGCGTGTGTGTGTCTGCTATTTGCGTCAAGTGATGTGGAAATAATAATAGACAGTAAAGAATGGACTTCAAAAATTTATCAACTCTTTCTAAACTTGCAGATCGGTTAAAATATATATTTTTTTGTTTCAAATGAATTGGAGCAATCGTAGTAACTCTAAATTTCTTTGCAAAATATGGGCGTCTAGTTTTGTCTTTAGTGATTCCAACTAAAGGATTGGAAGAACTTAATACTTTTTAGTCTGCAGTTAGTTGCCTTGTGTCTGGTTTGTGGCACTGCTACACAAAAAAATTTTTATTTTTCCTCTTTTTGTAAATGTCGTGGGTGGAAGAGAATGTCGTAACTTTCTGTGATTGTTGTTGCTTCACTCCCTTAAAGATTATCGATGTCAATTATAGTCAAGTTTTGACACCAAATACCGAAACTTTCTTGTTGACTATATCACTTGTTGGAACTAATATATCTTCTGTTAGTACTTTGATCTTTTGAAATTTGTAATTAATCACAACATAGTATATATATGCTCATGCATTAAATGAAGTGACTTCATATTTGTTTTATTAGGCAATTTTTTTTTCTTGCATTTCCAGCTTTCCTTTTTTTTTTTTTTTGGAAATTCCGGTTTGTATTACCAATAGTTGGAAGATCTCCTGAGTGTTGAATCATGAATATCAAGATTCAATGGATACTTGTAATAGTTGCAAAAACAATCATTAATATGAAGTTTTATATATATGTGTGGTTAGGTAGAGATACATACTTTGGAAATATGAACTGTAAAATGAGTTGTTATTTAGGTAAAACTTAAAATGGTGTTAATAATAGAAAACAAGCGAAAGGAGGGGAAGAATACTAATATTATAAAGTTTAAAGTACAATCGACGATACATTTATACTTTTTTTCTAAAAAAAAAAAAAATTTCTTCCAGCGTTCTTTGATATCTGGAGATTCCAAATTTATTTAACAAGAAAAAAGAAAGAAAAAAAGAAATTCCATCTACAAAGCAAAAGCCTAAAAATTCAATTACAATCACAAACATAGAAGAAAATGGAACCTAAACTGATTACATTTTAGTTTTAATTCAGTTGATGATTAAATGAAGATAGTGTTTTGAATGACGAAACACTTGGTTTTAAATGATCAAAAAGAAATTTTTTTTTTCTCATTTCTTAAAGTATCAAAGAATAATGTGAGTCATGTATGTAAGCACCATTGGAAATGAAACAAAATAGAAGTTCTAAACAATGTACCACCCAATAACGAATAACATAATAATAATGCCTTACAATAGTGATGTATATGCAATTTAATGACAGACTTGCGGTGTACGTTATTTTAAAAACATTTTCTCAAATACCAATAGAATGTTAGCACTTGAATGAATCAAGTTCATGCATACATTCTTGTAGTTCTGTTATTTTTCATTTCTTGTCATACTTTAACACCCAAATGTTGGCTTTTAATTTAACCGCTCGATGCGGTTTCCATTGAGTTTCCAGAATAATTCTTCAAACAAGAGAAAGTTAATTAGATAATTTTCTTTTATTGTATTAATATTGTGTTACTTTTGTATTTCTTATTGTTAACAAACTTTCATTTCAGAGAAAAAAAAAATGGAAGGGATACAGACCACCAAATTAATTTTCATATACGAACATTCTCAACACTTGAATTGCTAAATCTTATAGCTTATTTTCACATGACCTTGCAATTCAACAAAGGAAAGGACGTACAAGTATACTCTATAATTAGGTGATAATAATTGCATGACACTTGACAAGCTCTAGATAATAGCCATCAATCAGAGACAATTACAGTTGGCGATTATTCAAAGAGCAAGATATTACAGAATTTTACTCGGGCCAGAAACACACATGCAAAAGCAAATGAGACAACTTTATCGCTTTTCGAGAATTTGAAATTAAACATTGCATGCAAATGTCTTTAAAATTTAGAATATTTATAATTTCAATTTTATTTTATGGAATTAATAACGGAATTTGAAGTTGAAATTCAGTGAATTTGTTGGCACTTTCGGCGATGGCCTTTTGTGGTACTCTTCCCAATGATTAGAGTCAAATCTACATCTACGTATATGCAAATCACTTAATTTTTTTTTGAAAGTTAATTCTGAAATTTCTTGAACAATACTTCAGTAACCAAACCAGTGATTTATTTTGTCCTCAGTTGAATTAACGTTATACTCGGATTTATTCTTGTTCTTACGTTTAGTGAGATTGCCGAACACTCTATTGTAATTAGAATCAAATCTCCAATACTCTAAACCTAAAATACTTCAAAACCAACAAAGTTAATATTATAACTGGGAACTATCAATCTTCTTGTGGGTTATGAACAATCTATCAATTAGTTGCGCTAAATAAAGAAAAAAACCTTCAGTTATAAACCTTAACTGTGTAGCGGTGAAACATACTCATCAAGATGTAGCAGTACTTATAAACAAACACTTTTGAGATTGGACTTTGAACGTCATTGCCAGAGTTACGTAATACTCGATGAGATTCAGTCGTGATGGCACTTTCATCGCAGATGAATATTTAAGCAGCTGTGCGTCATCAGTCACGTTTTACAAGAGTTTTTGCTTTGTGTAACTTCTATGTATTTGCTTATAATTCACTCTTCTTATTGTTGTCATTAGTGTTCAACTATTTAGGAGTTAAAATTTTAGTTAGTTATCATTTCCACTTGCTCAAATTTCAGGTTAGTAATCAATACTTTTGTTGCTCATCTACTAAGGCAAGCTTTGTTTTTTTGGTGCTGCCTAGTTACACAATTTGAATAGCAACTTATTAATTGAGGGGAAGTAGAATTTCGGTGGTATTAGCCATAATTTTTAACCATGCAAGTGAATATAGCAAATTCACACGGGTACATTCGGGAAAGTTGCCGTCAATAAAATGTAATGACCGAATGCATTGTTGTTGTATCTGTCAAACAATTGTGCAACAGAAAAAGAGCACCACTAGAAGTACTATTGATGGTGTAACATTTTGTATTACTATAGAGGATCCAATATCTCCATCCAGTATTGCAATAAAAGTATTTGGAACGACATGAACTTAAGCAATGTTTCATTAGAATCCAAGAAATATGAATTGGATCTTGGTTTTTGCATATACGAAGATAGAAGAGCTTAGTAGGAAAAAAAAATATTCCCCTCCCATAATTATAAAGCCATGGTCTAGGCAAAACTGCAACAACAGCACGCCAGGATGTTCATCATGGTGTTTTTTTTTTGATTACATGGTTCAGTTAGCACTGCCATGTTCTTTCCATGTGGTGTTACTTAATTTTAGTCTCAGATTTAGTTTTCTTAAGTGTTGCTGCGTTGTAATGTAATTTACAAATTTCAAGTTGATTTTGGTATAATGAGACCTAAATAATTAGATGTTCTTGCACTAACGTACCAATGTAATTATTGGTTTGTTCTGGTTAGTAATCTACTGCTTATGCATATTTGACAGGACGGGTATGTATCTTATACAAGAAGACGGAAACTTGCATTGGTGTTGCCACCGTGAAGCACTCGTCATAGACTGATACGGAAAAACCATAACCTTATATGTGATCTCCGTGGATGAGGATAAACATGGCACTTTTCGAAAGTGTCCTCTTGTCTATACTGTTCCGTCATGACGTGACTCTACATATTGGTATAACCATTTTAGTTTTTATAATGCAACTTGGAATAAAACTAGTGTACCAGAAATGTCGTAGCAAAAATATCTCTGAAACCAGTTACGAACTTCATTCTGGTAGTATTTGATTGATAAACATGTTGGTCTATATTTTCTATTTTTGGTAAAATTTACCATATAGTACACGTCTGGAGTGTTTTGTGTGCAAAAATATTTTGTTAGAAAATCTTTGCAAATCTTTACTAAAAAAAAGTTGGTAAAGATCTCTACATAGTCCAAACACGTTTGGGAGTCACAAGAGACTGGAACTGGAAAAATTCTCAAGTTATCAATATATTAAATAAACACAATAAATTATATAAATAAATAAACTAAAACAGAAAAAAAAGGGACACATTAACACTATTACCACAACCCACATTCCTTATGAAACAAAATAAAATTAAAACAATCTATACCTGAAAAAAAGAAACACTTTACTCTTCATCACTCTCATTAACATCAATTCCATTAACAATCATTCCTTTAGTAACCACAATTTTCTTCAATTCAAGTTTGATATCCTCATCCATATATTGAGTTAAATCAGGGTTCTCAAGCCAATCGCGGCAAATTCTAATAGCCGAATCCAAATTAACATTATCTTCGATTTTACCTGGTATCAATTCATTGATTAATGTTATCAAGGAAGTAAATGTCAAAAGGCTGAGAGTTTTAGAATCATTATCCAATCTCAAATAGTTTAATAATTTCAATGCACGATCGTATTCTTTATTCTTGTAGTAGTAAATAGTCAATGAGCATGTTAGTATTATAAATTCTTCTTCATTCACCAAGTTCAATGATGAGATTAAGGATTTCTGTGACTTTAATGTTGGTTCATATTTATACACAACAGGGGATTCTTGTTCATATTCATCTTCCGACGAAGTGTTGTGGATCTCGTGATCAGTCAAATCAATTCCTTCGTAAGCAATTCTGAATTTCTCCAACGACGATTCGACTTTGTCTTTCAAACTTTCAAATAAATATGGAGCATAGTTAGCATTCAAAATACTGGTGAATAATTGATAATAGCCGAACAACTTGTTGTCTTGTTCGCCAAAGAAAGCTTCAATAATTTTCAAATCAGTTAACACTTGCGACTGGTCGTCATTCAACTGTTCTAAATACGTCACATTCAATTCATGAATAAATTCCAATAATCTCCAGTTAAAAACAATGGCATAATAATCGTTAATGTTACGTTGGTAAAATTCAATGTATTTCACATGATTTTGTCCGTCAACTATATTGGCATTAATCCGATTATTGGTAAATACATTGGTCAACCTGGTAGTCAAATTAGTGCTTTCAAATATCGAGACACCATCCACTTTGCTAATCAATTGATTCAATCTTATCAACGATTTGCTAAATCCCTTGTAGTCAAGATTCAAAAGCAACGCCTCCTTCATCAGCAAATAGTGATTCAAAATAGTTGCAACCACAGGAAATCTGTGTCTGATTATTGTACCCAATACCAACGACAAAAAACAGTTTTCAAAATTTATCTCACAACCAGCCAAATAGAAATAATCAGAAACCAATTGCGACCAATCATTTCCACCTTGTAAGTTAGATATTATGGCATCTCTCTTGGAAACTGACAACTTGGCGGGAGTTTTGAATCCTATTGATATCAAGATCCAATCCAATAATGAAGTTTCTGGAATAGTGTTGGGTTTGTCTTCTTTTTTGAGTTGTGCTTGCTTATACATTGGTATAAAAATACTAGCCAAGCTTCCAACCACCAATAACACTTTTGTCAAAGTCCATAATTGAATAGTCAATGGCGATGGGTTAAGAATAGCATTAGGAAACAAATACGAAAATGGCAAGGCACTCAAACTGCGGAAATCATTTTCACCAGATCCACCAAATAATGAAGTACCCATAACAGCAGCCATACCTCCCAACAAATATCGATTAGGTTGTGGTGGGTGATGCACTGTTTGTTGTTGGGTTGGAGACACTTGTTGTTGGGGAGATGGATATTGAGAAGCAGGGGTGACATTGAATGATTGGTTTTGTGGTGGATAAAAGCCAAACCCTGGTTGTGGTGGTGCTTGCATTTGTTGAGGAGGTGGAGGTAATGACTTTGGATTCATGTTGGCGTGTTGAATTAGCCTATGCAACTCAATATTTTGTTGTTTCAAAATGAAGTTTTTACTTTCCAAATGTTTGATATATTCTGTAGCTTTGGTTAAAACACTAGCTTTGTTCAATTTAGATGCTGGTGTTAACCCTTCCAAATCAGCTATGGAAACATCGTCACAACCAGCAGCAATTCTAAGAGCAGGCACAGCATCTCTCAAAGCCAAGATTTTTGTGTTGATGTTGGTTCTGTATTTCTTTTCAATCATGTTGTGAGAGTTCTTATCTTTTGATTTTGGCTTTGTGACTTTGGCCGGTTTTTTAGTGGTGTTGGTAATACTATTGGTAGAACTCACGGTTGTGGTTCTTTTGATTGGTGGGAAGTCACCTTGTTTGTTTATTGGAGGCTCTGGAGAAGTCACTATGGAGTCAACGGAGTAGTGTGAAATCGGTGTAATCTCTTCATTGTGGCTTAAACTTCCTGTAGAAGTTGAATTGGAACGTTTGTTAGAAAAACCAATATCGACTTCATGTAATGGACGACTTGTATTCTTATCATACCCTTCCAATGAGTTGTCCGATAAGTAATCTGTAAAGTTTTGTCCTGTGTAATTACTACCTTCACTAATCATCGGTTGACCAGAAGATTGTGTAAAGTCATCACCACTGGCTGCAGATACGGGGGAATAGATATTTGGATTCATAATATTCATATCTTCAAATGAAATGTCGTTGGTGTTGGGATTGACATTGTTATGACCATTATTCGGCAATGCGCCAGATATCGAATCTAAGAAATCGTCGGCATCAACAAAATCAAACGAATATAAAGTTGCATTACCTTGTTTGTTGAACCCATTATTGTCGCCCGCAGCAAGTTGTTCATCATACTGCGATAACATGTTGTAGATGGTTGAATTATAATTCGGAGCACGATATTGAACACTATTGATTTACGTGTAAAAAAAAGCTGTTGTTGGTTTCACAAATAAAATCGAACGAGTTTTTTTTTTGGCTAATGCACACAAACTAAAAAGGAAAGAATCTTGGTTTTTTTAAAAAAGAAAACTTTGATGGAGAACAGGTTCTAATAAATATAGTAAAATAAATAAACAGAATAGCCCTAGATTGGTTAGCTAGATATCTCTATTTTGATAAACGTGTTCGTGGGTAATAAAATAAAAGGGGGACGGGATGATTTTCACAAAAAAAATATGTATAGGGGAACTGTGGTGATATTAACCCAAATATAATTATAACTTCACAGTAGTAGTCTCTTGTTTATAAGTTGTCTTCTGTTGATTATAACTATTCAACTAAGATATGAGGTTGGAAATAAAATAAATAGAAAAAAAAAGAAAGATATATCAAAGTAGAAAATTTTTTTTATTAAATGGAAAATAATTTTTGTTATAATTCAAAAAACAAAAACAAATATTATTGGAGGGGGAGCAGAACCGTGGGTATTCTTCCTTCACTTGGTTATTGAATTGTATTTGTAAATTGAGTTGAGTTTGATAATTAAGAAAAAGAAAGAGAAGAAGTAAAAAATTAGATAATTTTTTTTTATCAGGTCATTTTTTTTCCGGCCTCCTTTTTGTTAAAACTGAGCTTCTTGATTGTCTCAATTGTCATGTATTTTTGTGGTTTGTAAGAAACTCATCAATACCAAAATGTGTGAATATGTATGTAAAGAGTAAGGACAAGAGTTTAACATTTAACAATAGGGAAAATAAAATTGCAAAAATAACCAGTCCTGCATAGTATTACAAATGGCCTGATTTTTTTTTGTTTTGCATCTTTTCTTTTTCTTGTGTGAAGAACTGAGTGGTCTATTCACGTGCTCCAAAGATTATAGTTTTTACCAATTCGTGGGTATAATTAACCTTTTTTTTTTGCAATATGCAAAAGGCAATCAATGTAGGAACCAAATAAAAAAAAGGGAGCTAAGTATTGATCATCAACAACACACGTGTCGGTTTTAGTCGAATGTTTGGGGAATTTGATCACATTGATATTGTTGTCGGGGTATCTTCTTGTGATTTTGCTGACTAGCTTGTGGTGGTACTCGCATTGTTGGATTTCTTTTGTATTTGGTAGATGGTGCTGCAAGTCCAGTTATTTTTTTGATTTCCTTCGCTTAAATTCGTTACACAATATCTCTATCGTTAACTCCACCCTAGTCGGGTTTAATCTGGGGCAAAAAAAGGGCACCAGATATGTCTTGGGTAGTTCACCAGATATCTGCAGTTACTACAAAGATATGACTTGCCTGTTTTTGTACACCTCAACAGGGCCGGTATAAGCTGGCGTATTGCTTTAATTACAATTATAGGCTTCTATTTTTCTTGTATTTCCTTCTCTCCTCATCTCTATTATCGTATTTCAAGCTCGGAGACTCTTTTACAGATAATAATATTTTTCTATAACATTGTATTATGTTGACGTAACGGTTATTTTCTATTATTTTATTTCTTGGTAGGTGGGGCTATCAACAGTACATTGATCACCAACCACACTTTAAAAGCCTACATTGATCCCTCTAGATTTATGCTAGGTATCATGACAAGGGGTGTTGTGAGAAAATAAGTTATCTGGCCATTTGAGAAAGTGGAGGAAGAAGCTTGGAATTATTATTAGTTATAGATATACGTGTATATACACTTTAGTCTATTATTTTGCAAAGTTTGCCAAGCCATTCAATATTGATATCCCAATGGGCCCGAGAATTGGTAAAAACACTGCCAATTTATGATCCATGGGTGTGAATGATGTGATCTCAGTGGAAACTCCCTTTGGTGCTGCACTTTGAGACTGTTTCAATGTCTTTATCAAGTTAGCTTTGAAAATATTGAGAAGAGGCAACAAATCGTTCCTCTGTAAACTCCAATCATTCAATATACCAATTGTCCCAAACCCTTCAACGGTAAAACTGTTGGTGGTTGAGTCCTTAATCGTCAATCCATTTTGAGGTAAAAATATCACATAGTTTAAGTTGTTGGTACTGTATAGTTCGTCTAAATTGATCAAGTAAGGAATCTCCGACAGTTCTAATACACTCGAATTCAGTTTGAACAATTCAATATTATTCTGTATGTTTGTGGTTATTCCCAACTTATTCTTAAACTCACCTGGGATTATCTCATCAAATAAGCTTTCTGTAGCAAAATCTATCTTCCTATTGCCATCAGACACAATCGATACATGAACTTGTTGGAAAATTGGCTCTTCGACGAATATGCTCGAACCCGTTGAGTACTCGGAATTTAAATAGTAATATCCAGCAAATGGCAATACCAACAAGATAGTCACTACCAAGATTGCTCTCCTAGCATTGGTTATGGTTGGGCTGGGTTTAGTAGTCATTGTTGAGGAGTTACGCCAACCAGCAAACTTTTGTCAACACCAAAAAAAAAAATTGGGTGTTGGAAAAAAAAAAAAACAAATGCTAATGTGCAGTGCCACGCCAAACATTTATAAATTCAAGCATCTACATATATGAAAAAGAAATATATAAATACAAACGTTACTCACAATACTATTCTGACTCTGAAAAATATTCCAAATCACAAACATATCGACAATTGGGACATGAGAACAGGGGATAACTTTTCTGTAGCAATGGGTGTATACATCTATAATGCCACCAATGGCCACAAGTACTTATAAATAGAGGATGGCCAGGCTGTATTGCATTTAAACAAATTGAACATTCGGTGGCTTGCTTATCCCCGATTTGCAATTTCTTGAACATTTCAATATTGTAAGGGTTCATTTTGCGTTGCCAGCTATTGTTAAAGTGGCACCTCATTTTCACCAGCCGGTACACTTCTTCTGTGCCGCCTCTATAGTCCATCCCCAACTGAATTATATCTCCATCTATGATCGGCATCAACGAGCTCTCTTGTGACGCGGGCGAAAGTCTAATATGATTGAGAAATGTACCTGATGAACTCTTTGTATCTTTTAGAAACCACTGACCATCTTCATTACAGAAAAATAATGCATGTGTACGTGAAACAACTTTACTTTTGAAGACAATCGGTGCTGAAGATCCCTGGGGTGCGTGTGCTGCCGCTTTGTTCTTTTCAGTGTATCTCCCGATGTTGATGGATGTTTTTGGTGAAAGCCGACGAATTATTGGCGAGAAATATAGTCCTGACGATGTGGATGAATGGTCTATTAATGGCGTCAATCTTACTGAAAAGAACCCATCCTTGTCTAACCCGCCCTTTGCGTCTTCGTCGACGTAGGTGGAGTCTGGTGGTTGTGGTATTTCTTCTGGTGCAGGATTTTGGGGTTCTTCTTCCTCTTCTAATGGAGACTCTTCAGCAACTTCATTGAATGATTGACTGTTGCCTGAAACATCATCATGCGTGTGCGAATGCACGTTTCCCAATGTAGGGCTATTTGACATTAACGGTTGTGATGCTGTTTCAGATGAATGCGAACGCATGGTGAAATTATTTAAAAAGTTTAAACCAAACGATGGTCTTCTAGATGATTGTTGTTGTTGCAGTTGTGGTGGTGGTGGCTCTAATGGTGAAGAAGGACGGCTCGACCCTGACGAGTTTATAGGTGGTGTTGAGTTGTTGGACTTGGACGACAATGTTCTTCGATTTGACGGTGCAGCTTCCCTGCCTATCATATTTGATGAGCTTTCTGGCATCAGTAATTTCTATGACCCGTCTTTAAAGAAAAAAAAAGGGGAATGTTGAATCTCGTTTTTGTTGAATTTGTTGTCGTTTTGGATTTTTCTTTCTTTTTTTTTTTTCTTGGTTACTACCACTACTTTTGCAAATAAAAATATATATGTACTACTTAAGATACTCTTGTTCACCTATTAATCTTAATAACAACTGTTGTAACTCCTTTCTACCTTTTGGACTATTCCAGATAAAGTGATCACTATTTTCAGCAATTACCCACTCGCTTGTTTTTCTACTTAGTTTACTGATTTCATTTTGCCACTTGCCCCAGTTTAACAGCTTTTTAATCATGAAATCCGATGATATGACTCCTACATTCAAGTCATTTATATCTGCGTCCATAATCTCATTGTATGATAATATACCCGAAACTAATTGTTCCTGGCATCG
Source organism: Candida albicans SC5314 (assembly GCF_000182965.3). Lineage (NCBI taxonomy): Eukaryota > Fungi > Ascomycota > Pichiomycetes > Serinales > Debaryomycetaceae > Candida > Candida albicans. The sequence goes on along the minus strand of NC_032094.1, from coordinate 28,318 downwards.
AGCCCTGATATATTTAGACAGATACACCATATCGCGGCCAAATATTCTGCTCTTGCTGGAAAACCGCATAGGGTGTAGGAACCAATGCAAGTTTGGCAAGACCCCCAAAGGCGATACAAAGCCTCGTAACCATAATTTAAACCCTGTTATATTATCCATCACCTCTAAGGATTTCTTAAACACTTTTGTGCTCTCATTTTTTCTGCCACTGCCGCTAAATGGCCATTTCTTTAACAAATCAGGCGACCAGCTATCAACAAATAGGATAGACTGGATCTTGGCTCGATTTCTGCTGGCAAACATTCTCGCATACAATCCGCCAATATCAAATCCAACCACCGAAAATGGCCCCTCGATCTTTTCTTTTCTCAATGCTTCCATCAAGTATTCAGTGACAATCCCTAAAGATTCTGGCGGAGGTGCCGAATCGGAAAATCCATAGCCTGGTCGATCCCAGATACAGTACCGTTCGACTTTGTTCAAGTGGTGCAACTCTTCAATCCATTCTTGGAAAGCTTCGCTTGACGTTGATTGCCCACCTTCAACAAGCACAATTGGCTGATCAGATTTGCCGTGAACATCTCCAAAACATGCTAGGTGTACTCTGAATTGGTTATTGTTAACCGGAACTAATTTACCCCATGGCTTTTCGTGGGTGTCAAAACAGTTTATCCACAATGTCAAACTAATACACCAGACTATCCATAGTATAATAATCTCGCCCAACACCTTAAAAAAGATGATAACTAATTCACTTATGGTTTTGCGTTTTTCGATTCTTCCAGTTAATCGAATCTCCTGATAATGTTTACCTTCTTCAACCCAATAACCAATCAAAGAATTAAACAAAGAATTGAGGCACACCCAGGCAATTAGCGATAAATCTAACAACCCCAAACTTTGTCGGATTGGCGATACGAGAAACGCAACAATGAAATCAATAAGTAAAAGCCCGGACGTGATATACCCCAATATTCTCTCATAATAAGCAGGAACAGCAAAGAACCAATTAGTAGTCAAATTTATAAATAAACTCACTAAGGCCAAGTCGAGTCCCAAAAACGATTTACCACGATTGTTGAATCCGGGGATGGCAAAGAACTGACTTACCAATAATATCACAAAAAGCACCAAGTTTACGTAGACCAATGTCGTGGCAATAACTTTTAATAATCGTATTCTTTCTAATTTCAAGGGGGATACTCGCGGGTCGTCGGGATCCAACAACGGTTGCAGTTCCAATTGAGTGGCTTCTCTATCGTCCGCAGGTACTTCACTGGGAGAGACAGGGCGTGGGGCAGCATCCTGGCTACTCTCCTCTGTATTGGACGATTGTTCGTCTTGTGTTGAATGGTATGTAGTCATTTGTCTTGGTGGTTTGGAAAAAAAAAAAGGATGGAGAAGATGATGTGGATTTGTAGATAGCAATCATAGCGGAAGCGGCAGAAATACACGAAGGAAAAAAAAAATATGCACCACATACTAGTTTCTTTTTAACACTATAACCAATGTCAACAATTACTATCCCCCAAGATATAGAAATTGGTGGGTCAACGTACTATCAAATTAATATAAAACTACCACTCCGATCATTCACGATAAAGAAACGGTACCTGGAATTCCAGCAATTGGTGCTGGACTTGAGTCGTAGTCTAGGTATTGATAGTCGGGATTTTCCATATGAATTACCTGGGAAACGGATCAACTGGCTTAACAAGACCAGTATTGTTGAGGAGAGAAAAGTGGGACTTGCAGAATTTCTCAATAACCTCATTCAAGACTCAACACTTCAGAATGAACGAGAAGTGTTGTCGTTTTTGCAATTGCCGTCTAATTTTAGATTCACCAAGGATATGTTACAGAATAATCGAGCAGACTTGGATTCTGTGCAAAATAACTGGTACGATGTGTATCGTAAGTTGAAACTGGATATACTCAACGAATCGTCTAGTAGCATTAGTGAACAGATACATATTCGAGATCGCATTAGTCGGGTCTACCAACCACGGATTCTCGACTTGGTCAGGGCTATTGGTACAGATAAAGAAGAGGCCCTAAAGAAGAAGCAGTTGGTTTCCCAATTACAAGAGAGTATAGATAATTTGTTAGTACAGGAAGTTCCCCGATCAAAGAGGGTGTTGGGTGGAGCAGTTAAGGAAACGCCAGAGACATTACCATTAAACAATAAAGAACTTCTTCAACACCAAGTACAAATTCATCAAAACCAAGACAAAGAACTAGACCAGCTTAGAGTGTTAATTGCCCGGCAGAAACAGATTGGCGAGCTAATTAATGCAGAAGTAGAGGAACAGAATGAAATGTTGGATAGGTTTAATGAAGAGGTCGACTACACGTCCAGCAAAATCAAGCAAGCAAGACGCAGAGCTAAGAAGATATTATAGTAATTTGTTCACTACTTCGATATTATCTGCCATTGACGTTATTCTTGCAGGTTGGCCCAATTGTTCGTTTGAAAGTTTTTCGAGGTCTTCAGCGCCTAATGCCCGATCTGAGCTCTCGCCATCGAGTTTCCAAAACCCGCCGATATTTTGAAAGAATCTTTGAATGCCAAACCGTCGTGGCGGGAACGATCTGCCTGCGTTCGCCAAGTTGAATATGCTAGGGTGGTACTGTAAATAGAAGACAGATCCAATACACGTTCCTATAAATGCACCGGCGATAATGTCTTTTAGAAAGTGTCTATTATCGCTAACTCTGGTACTAGCCACACATGCAGCAATAAGCCACGGCAGGATGGTGATAAACACTTTGAAGGAGTTGTTTCTATTGTCAAATGTTTGAAGTCTAGCAGCAAAGTTTAGTGCCGCTATTGTCATTCCCGTGAAAACAGTTGCCAGATGACCGCTGGGAAACGTTCTAAATCCTTCTTGAACCAAATTCCAATCTGGCTGCGTGCATATTGCTACGGTTGATAATGATGTTAAAGGAATGTTCTGGATCATTGGCTCGCATCTATCGATAAAGTCAGGGCGGGGGAGTCCAATTATATTTTTCAAAAGCACCGTCACAAGCAACTGGGTTGCCATTGCGCCAAGCAAGCATAAACAGCCAGCAAGAAAATCCCAAATACGACGTCTTATTGGCAAGACAACAAAGATTGAAAATAGTAGGAACTGAGTAAGCGGTATTCCAGCAGATATGAGTACGAGGAGCCAAACACGGACCAAAATGGTGGTTTCGGGAAAATGTGTGTATCTAAGGGTAATGTCATAAATCAGGAATTCATGGTAGCGTGGAGGAAGAGTTCTTCCCAATGTAGCTGAAAGAATTAGGATTGTCAAATAAAATAGGAAATCAAAAATATATGATATGGTAATTAACCCTGAAAATTGTAGTCTATTGATTGTGAATACCCAATCTGTAACCATGATTTGGGTATTTTTTTTGCATCTACACAAACAGGAGAGAGAGCAGAGCCCTAAAAAAAAAGGCCACTTAAAAGAAAAAAAATTTTCTCTTTTCATTTTTCATCTTTTTCCCATCACTTTCTTCTTTCCTCCAACAAACCGTATGTGATAATTCTATATCTTTACTGTTGATTATATATAAGATGATAAAGTTTTCGCCTAAACTCGATGTATTACATGAGAATAGAAAAAACAATTACACCAAGATCTACGCTGACTATTAATCAACAAAAAAGTGTCTATTACTTAAAAACTGTTTACTAACTATTCTAAAAGTTCTCCCCAAATCTTGATTCCTTGTTGGATTTCTTCGGTTGTCAAATAACTAATTGACAATCGAACACAGTGCTGGCCCCAATTTCTTTTGTCGCCAGTGACTTCAAAATGTTCACCGCCAGCAAGCACAACGTTTTGTTTAGCCAATTTAGCAACTACATCGAAACAGTTTGCTGACGGTGTGACGACCCAAACAAAGTATCCTCCGTCTCCGCCGTATACTTGTGTGTCTTGTGGCAAGTACTTGGCAATACTCTCTTTCAACACCGCAACTCTTTCTTTGTAGACGTTTTTGAATTTCGCAATGATTTCGTCTATTGTTCCTGTCTTTATTAAATCGGCAACAACGAGGGTTGACAACTGGTTTGGCGTGCCGCCTGATCTGTTTGACCCAGTGATGGATAGCTGGTCGACCAATTTTGGGGTTGCAGTTTCTTGCCATCCGACTCGTAACCCCGGTGCAATGATTTTGGAGAATGTGGCGTTGGAAATGGTGTTCCCATACTTCGTGGCACCCGCTTTATCTAATTGGTTCAATCGAGGCAACGGCTTGGAATCGGTATAGTCGAGAAACTCGTATACATCATCGCTGATAAGCAACAAGTCATATTTTCTTGCAATCTCCACCAACTTCTGTCTTGTTTCTAAAGTATAGTTCAATCCTCCAGGGTTTGAGAATGTTGGAACAAGGTACATTACGAACCGATAATACTTTCTGGTTCCTCTAACAGGGTCGGGAAAAACATTAATGTCATCATGCACTGGCTCCAAGTCTTGGGAGTACTTTTGCAATTGCTGCTCGAGATACACCAAATCAATACTGTACTTGCCGTTGTGTGTCTCTTCAATTGCAGTCAATCTGTCGTCCAACCCAACATCGACGAAACAACTATTGATCAAAAAATATGTAGGAGTAACAACAAATACCCGTTGGGTGATTTTGGGGGACGTGACTGAGGTCAATATATTGCCAACACCATAAGAAGCGCCAGCAGTCAAATTGATACAATTGGGGTCTGAGACCTGTGCGCCAAACTTTTTGTTGACCCATTGGGCAATAACCTCACGAACATCTAAATTACCTGGGTCAGTACCATACTGCAATGGGTGCTGGTTGTTGGGGTCGGTATCATAAGACAAGTAATCGGAATCTAACAATACTCTTTTGTATGAGTCTGCAATTTCATTGACAGGAAGCAATTCCCTGGTGGGGTGGCCCTTGAAGAAGTTTATCATTGAGTAAAAAGTTCATTTCAACAATATACTGTGGCGGGACAAGAAAAATATAGGTTCGGGTGTAAACTAGTCGATTAGCTGCGTAGCCTTCGTGTGTAGCTCAATATCACCATCCAATAGAATGGTGAAAAAAAAAAATGTCAGCAAAAAAAAATCCCACCACAGCACAGTACTTTCCAAACAACATCATGCCTACTGCTGCTGGTTTATTATTAAGTTCTGTGTTTGGTGCATCTGTTAGATGGGTACAAACCGCCATGAGCGGAGGTCCTTCAAAATTGACGTCAAAAATCATAGGCTACTCGATATTCATGGGTTCAGCTACCGGTGTCTACCTTTTGGTGGTTGATCCAACCATCCAAAACACACAACTGCTTTTTGAAAGAAGATTGACTTTGTTGCGTGAGCAAAGAGAGAAAAGAGCTGAATTCTACGACTTTGAACCAGTTACAAAACAACATCCATATAAAAGAGGTGCATTCACCCAGCTTCTTGATAAATTTGGTGCTAAATATCAATAAAACAATATACATTTATTCGATTTCAATACCTCTTTCAAACACCCCATCCTCTTCGTGTGCAGCTAGCGGCTCGTTCAAATCACTATTATACTCTTCTTCAACGTCACTGCCACTATCCTCAGATTGGAAATCATCATCTTCCTCGTCATCGTCGTCGTCGTTATTGTTGACATGAACGATCTCTATCAGGTCGTCACCACTTTCTTCTTGGTTGAATGTAGCATCGTTGATACCTTGTAATTTTATAAAATCGTCAATAACTTTGTAGAACTTTTCATCAATCATGCCAAACTCCAACTCTCTTTGTTCTTGTTTTTTGTTTAGAACCACCACATTCAAGCTAAATGTTTGGCGCGTGATGTTGCTATAGCTGGTGTGCAACACTTGACTTGCTTCGAAAACTAGAATTGGCTTTTTAAACCCAAATATGATGTGGGCAGGGTTAGTTTTATTGGCTTGTAAAAGGATCAATACCCCTTCTTTGGCACCCTTGTGGCAGTTTACCATAACTAGTGCAGGCTGGGACGCACCGTCGGTATTCATGGCAATGGCATTGTCGTCATTCAAACTAAACGTGTTTCTAAAGATCGATACACACGGCATATAGTTCATCATGCTTATACCACAAAGCTGGAATTGTCTTTTAAAGTAGTCGATTATGCGTTCTTGGATTGGGTTCAATGGAAGTGCATCTCTTGGTGTGATGAATTTCGATTCGATATCAGCAGGCAATTTCCCATTCTTGATCATCAGCTTTTTCACCAAGTCCAAGTTCATTTGACAAACAATTGGGTCTTTCGACATGTTTTCGTCGTGCATCCAGAAACATAAGTAGCAAATTGCTTTCTTTTGTGTGTTGGTGGTGTTTCCTAGTATTGGCAACAACAAACAAAGTTTTACTGCTTGATCTAGTCCTGTGAATGTCAATTCTGGGATATTGTTGGAAGGGTTGACGATGGAAAGAGCCGGGCTGGGGTTGCCGTCCTCTTCAACCAAATGAAGGGTCAAGTTCATTCTTTTCCGAACTGGTGAATAAAACGAAATCTCATTGATTTCAAAAATTATCGTTTCTGGAGGGATTTCTTCTGGTTCAGCGTTCAATTTTCGTTTTTTGGTTGTGCCGCCTGTTAAGAATGCATGTAAGTTATCGAACGCAGCAAAACTCGACTGGTCTTTTTCAACAACAGCTTTGATGTCATTCTGTAGTTCAGGGGGTAATTGTTGAACCCATGCTGAATCCATTGTGAATGATGAAGGTTGGGAAAGCCAAAAAAAAAWWTTTTGGCGTCGAAATTATTTTTACCAGGTCGCGTAACCGCAACAACAACAACCATGAACGAATTGTTTGATGCTAATGCAACGATCTTGCACTTGGTGCCCAATACCCTTCCTGGCTTGATTGAGAGTAAACCTATTTACGAAATATTGCTCGAGTCTATTGACGATGATTCGATGAGAAAACAACTACTTGATATAGACCGGTCGTTGACTGAGCTAACCTTTGACAAGGACAAGGCGGTGGTTTTGACGATGTTATTAGGACCTAAATTCACCAATGCGTTGGATATTGTGATGAATCTGGAAATTACTGGCGATTTATCGAATCTAACTATTACGCCCGTTGCCAAGAGAGATGTACCGCATTTATTGTCTAAAGTGGGACTTTCTAAAGACAGTTTACAGTTGCTAAATCGCGAACGAGGGTTGGCTACCCATACAGATATGACAAACTGGTACTGTGATTGTGCTGAGTATCAAGAATGCTACTCTAACGATATGGATATCACAACTATAGCTGGTGATTCGCTAGTGCATCAACTCTTGAGCGAGCTGAAATCTCGTGTGTTATCTCCGGTTCCCGTGTGTAGTCACATACTAGCTGTATTAATAATAAAATACAACTCACACATGTTCGAGATTGATCTATGTCGTGTGTGAGTGGACAAACATGAACGAAAAAAAAAAAARGGSMAAAAATTTTTTTTTTCTCTGGTGCTGATCACCACTTTCCACCAACTCTTATTTCAACAGCACCACCAACACCAAGAACGGATACGTGGTATAGTACTTTATTTATTGTTCATCTAAACGCATCTGCATTATCACAGAACCAACAACACCCACCCTCTTTTTATAACGCCTGAAAAAAAAAGACCTTTTCCAACTGTTGAGCTTATCATTCCATGTTCTAATCCTATGACATCTTCATCATCAAACTCAGGGTCACTGCGCTTTCGTGGAGACGCAGCTAGCTTTTCACCTAGCCAATACCCAAACTACCACCAGCAACAGTTTCACCCACAACAATATATGGCACAGCAGATTCCTGCACAACAACAGTTTTACTATCAGTTTCCTCAGACATATCCCATGATGATGAATCAGATGTATCCGGTGTTTCCCTATCCGCCAGATCCCTTTTTTCAACAACAACAACAACAACAACAGCAACAACAACAGCAACAACAATTTGTAATGCAGCCGCAGTATATCTATCATCCACCGCCAAAACCTCCCAAAACTAATAAACCACCAAAAGTGAATGGCAGTGCACCACCACCAAAAATCGAATTAGTGGATCTCCCCTTGTACATTAATACTTCGAAAACCGAATTTCTTCAAAGATACAGCATAACCCAAGAGTCACGTTCTATAGACGAGCTTCAACGAGCCAATACATTAGAGGAATACAACGAAAACACTAATAGATTAATTATCAGCACTAATGTCATGAAAATAATAGATGAAAATGATCACAAAACTACCATTACAAATGGACAACCCGAAGAACCCAAACCCGCTGCCAAAGCTGTAGCACCACCTGTGCCTATTAGTAATTGGGCCAGTTTCCTTCAATCAACTGCACCACCAACCCCAAAAAAGATAGCTAAACCCAAACCACCACCAACTCCTCCAACCCCAGTCCAGGCAGTAACACCAGTTCCGCAATTTGATATGAGCAACGAATCTGCACAGCCTTTGGGGACATTATTGCTCAAAATCATGTTTGATAGCAACTACTCTGTTTTCAGCAGCTTGCCAACATTTGATATAAAACCTAGAGGATTGACTAACACCGGCAACATTTGTTATATGAATTCTATATTACAGATTTTGATCCACTGTGAGCCATTCAATAGATTGCTAAAACTTATAGAGACCAAGTCCATAGGAAGTTTGGGCCCATCTTCGACGCCATTACTAGATGCCACCATAATTTTTTTCAATCAGTTTCAAGAGAATGTTAAGGGCGCTATTCTGCCCGAAAGTTTCTATGCCAGCTTGACCAAGCTTGACAAGTTTTCACATTTGAAATGGGGACAACAGGAGGATGCCGAAGAGTTTTTGGGGTACTACCTTGATGGACTTAATGAAGAGTTTTTAGGGGCTATCAAACAATTGAACACGCCCCAAATCGATTCCTTGATACAGGTATATGCACAAGACCACGATGCTGAAGCCACTGCCAAGTTCAAGTTTAATGTCAAATCTACTATCAAGAGAATCAAGAACGATGCTGAGGCCGACGACGGCGAATGGAACCAGGTGAATAAGAAAAAGAATAGCACAACCACCAAAATAGAAATCGACCCGACCCCGCTAAATATGATTTTTGGCGGTGAGTTCAAGTCCGTGGTTACTATACCCAAACAATCGTCGTCGTTCCAGAAATCCATAACGCTAGACCCTTTCCAACACGTGCAGTTGGATGTATCGTCAGCAGACACTATTGAAGATGCAATCAAGCATTTGAATGAGTCGGAAAGCATAAGTTATACAAACAACAATAAAGAGATCCAAGTGAAGAAGCAGACGTTTATTGAAAAGTTGCCTAATGTATTGATAATACATCTAAAACGATTCAGTTACTTGAAAGACCAGGAGATTGGGGTGGAGAAGTTGAGGAAGAAAGTGGATTATAACCACGATTTAATAATACCGAAAGAGGTAATGGCAAGGGATACGGGGATGCCGATCAAATACCAGTTGGTGTCGGTTGTTTACCACCACGGAAGTAGTGCAGATGCTGGACATTATACCAGTGACATATACAATGCAGGCCAATGGTGGAGAATAGATGATACTGCTGTGAAGCAGATACAGAATGAAGAGGTTTTGAATGCTGGCACAGAGGAGAATATAAAGAATGCGTATATATTATTGTATAGGAGAATCTAAATAAAAGCAATAAAGATAGCAGCGACAAGGCCAGCACCGGCTAAACTCCTTAGGTTTAATTTGCTGGCACCATTAGACTCTATGACTGTGACATTTGAGGGAATAGACGAAGGTGCTGCCTCTACTGTAGCAACATAATCGAGAGTACACTCGCCGGTTATTGTCAAGGTTGTTGGGCCGGTTATGGTGATTATTGAGTTGTTGACAGTGATTTCAGTAGACTGTGGACAGTAGGTGGTATAGTCTGTGACTAAAGACCATGTGGTGTAGTTGGCGTTAGCAAAAGCAATAAAGGTGAACAAGTAGATAACGAATTTAAACATGACTTGGGTGATAAAAAGTATGGTGTGATCTTGTAAAAAAGGAATTTTTTTGGTGCTTATATACTCTTTTTTTCGCAGCTGTGGTGCTGGCTAAAAAAGAAATCTGCAAGCCTTTTTTGGGTGACAATAGAACGCTATTTTCTTGAAAAACACGCGACTTTCATTAAATACCCTAAAACTCTAATATACAGACTATAAACCAATAAATATTTGCTAAACAGTGGGTTTTACCAGCACTCGTAACCCCCGTCAACGACCAAGTTGTGACCAGTAGTGTATGATGAAGCAGATTCTGAGGCCAAGTATAAGATAGAACCAACAAACTCTTTTGGTTCTGCCATTCTCTTCATTGGGATCTTTGATTCCCATTCTGTCTTCATTTCGGTGTGTCCACTAATAACGTTTCTTGTCAATGGGGTTAAGATGTACCCTGGCGACAATGTGTTGACTCTGATATTGTATTTAGCCCATTCACAGGCCAATGATCTGGCTAAATGAATGACACCGGTTTTGGACATGTTGTACATGCATTGTGGTTGTGGGTCGTTGACGATGGTACCGGACATTGACCCGATCAAAATGATCGATCCGGTCATGTTGTTTTGGATTAATGGTCTAGCAAAAGCTTGGGAAACGTAGAATGACCCCAACCCGTTAACTTTCATAAGGTTTTCAGCGTTCTTGGCTGGGTACTCTTCAGCTGGGAAGTTTTCAGCGTAACCGGCAGTGTTGACCAAGACACTTGAGATTTTGCCGTGGTGTTCGTTGATGGCTTTGAATGTCAAGTCGACAGCTTCAGCATCGCCAATATTACATGACCAAGCACTCACCTGACCGATTGGTGATTCGTATTTACCTTTCATTTGCTCTTCGCCCCATTGTAAGACGTCTCTAGCAGCTTGTTGTGTTCTTTCCAAGTTCATATCGACTAATGCAACATCGGCACCTTTGGCTAATAAAGCTCTTGATACCACGGCAGCCAAACCACCAGAGCCACCGGTTAATATGACTAGTTTTCCATCCAAACGGAAGCTTGGGACTATGTTATCGTATGACCAGTATGCGGAATCCATTATGTGTAGTGAGAATAAAGAAGTAAGTTGTAGGGGGAGGAAAAATCGAAAAAAAAAGGGTGATATGAGTGTGTTTATATATTTTCTGGGAGGAGATGACCGCCTCAATGTTTTCTTTTCGGGAAGATTATAAAAATTGTTATGTATGAATGCACCGAGAGAAATGTTAGTTCTACGGAAGAATTATAAAAAAAAAAGTGGGCTATATACAGGTCGCCGTTTTTTTTTTTTTAACCAATGTGCTTTATCAGAAGAGCTTCATAGTGTTGGTGAAATTCTTTTTATAGATCACTACGTGTTTTTGCATATATCGTTAGACCAAAGATGTTTGTGTAACACATGGCCTAGCATCTAACGTCATCGAGCTTTGGTTTGCTAAAATCAGGTATTGAATTTTTTTTTTTTGAAAGTTGGAATAGGTGCGTCGTTTCTTTTTGAGAGGACACAAACACCGTGGTCAAATCTGGGAAGTTTGTTGAACTTTTAGATTCACAAGATTTTTGTAAGATTTTGAGACGAAAAATTGTAAAGAGCGAGGAAATTGGGAAGTTGAGTATTTCCGGAGCCAGGGGTCAATGGGTACTACGTTCCCCTCCCGTGTATGTCCCGATCAGGCATGTCGAGCCGGTGGTATCTACAAACAATATAAATGGGAGGTGTCCACCAACTTTTTTTTTTATCCCCAACCACTAACGATGTCAGTTACAATCAGACCAATTGAAGAGAAGGATAAGCCGGAGTGGTTGCACTTGTGGACGGGAAAAGGCGGGTATATTGAGTTTTACAATTCGCTCGACAAAATCACACCTGAAATTTCAGATACAACTTTTGCCAGATTTTTGGACGCCAACGAGCCCGTATACTCTGTTGTTGCTGTTGACGATTCGGGTAAGATCATTGGGTTTGCCAATTACTTGACACACAGAAATACATGGACTGTTGAAGATGCACTTTATCTCAATGATTTGTTTGTTAGTTCCGAGAGCAGATTGCATGGTGTTGGAAGAAAGTTGATTGAGTATATCTATGGCGAAGCCGATAGATTAAAGTGTAAGAAATGTTACTGGAGCACCCAATTTGAAAACCACCGTGCCCAGTTGTTGTACACCAAAGTAGGTGTTAAGAGTGGGTTTTTATTATATAGAAGACCCTGACCAATGTACACGACCTATGTTTTGTTTTTATTTTTGAATTAGAAGCGAGTAAATTTTTTTGCCTCCCTGTTTGCTTCTGTATTCTTTTTACTGGTAGCAATGAATTTTATCAAGAAGTTTATTGGGACGACTACTACCGATGAGGTTGCGCTGATTCCGTCAGGAAAGCTTTATCTCACACGTTCAAAACAATCCCCAAAGGGGGCAATTGAGTGTCTCTACAATGATGCGTTTGCGTCAATCAAAAAGACGACCAGCCCATACTACTATCAATTGTGTATCACCAAAGTTTACCAAGAGGGCGAAGCTGATTTCAATAGATTTGATGATTCAGAAGAGGAGTATGATGGGGAGGAGCTGGCACCTACAAACGATACCAGACGCCAATCTAAAGACGAGTGGATTTTCCCCATTGCCGATGAATTGAAGATTCATGTTTGTGAGAAGGAAGATGGGTCGAGAGCTATTGCATGGAAGGATGTGAATGGCGATTTGGGCGATAAGTTTGAGTTTGTTATTGATGAGGAGGTGAGGGGTAGTGAAGTTGAAGCATTTGGGATGACCATCTACAAGTGTTTATTTGAAAACAAGTACCAAACAAGCTATGCAAAGGTGAATGACCCCAATCAATTGAAGGAGTTTATCTATAATCCCAAGGGAGAGTTGTTGACGTTTGATGAACTAAAGGATTTGAATGATTTAGAGGAGTATGAGACAGATGAGTATGAGGATTGTGAGACCTTGCCAATTGACGCGCCAAAGGGAGAAACCAAGTATGCTAGCACTGATGTTGACTTGCATTTGTATGATACCAGGACAGGAACATTTATTTTACACCTTGCCAAGCCAGATTTTGAGTTGAAGTTGATAGATTTGGGCAATTGGGAATATACACTTTACATCCATGGCGAGACTACACGGATCAACACTACGTTGAGCAAGAATATGAACCCCACCTTTAATTACCAACACTTGTCGTTTATTTTTAATGATTATACGGTTGACGAAGGCGGGATCAATGCGTGTTCGTGGTTGGTCAAGTTTCCTGATTATAATGACATGTCAAAGTTTCAAACGGTGTTTCTTGGGTTGATGTATGAGACGTTGAATAGACGGAAATGGGGAGAAACAGAGGAGCACGATTATTTTGTTGATGCATTTTCTCGGGTTAGTATTGGTGATGCCAAGGATTTGGAGAGTGAGGAAGAAGAAGAAAGTGAAGAGGAAAACGAAGGCGATGGTCCTGTGAAATGGGAAACTGAGAAAAACGAAAAGAATAGCAGTTTGACTGTCGGGTACGCCAAGGATAGGTCGTATGTTGTTCGTGGCGACAAGATTGGGGTTTTCAGTGAAGATGATGCAGGTCAACTCAACTTCCAGACGGCAATTATCAATGTTGCAGACTTGAAGGGTAAGCATTTTAGTCCCGAGAAAATGCTTCTTCACCAGCAGGACCAGTATATGATTATTTCGAACCCGCAGTTTGACGATAAGGCCTTGTACAAGATGGATCTTACACGGGGAAAGATTGTTGAGGAGTGGGAGGTGTCCAAAGATGTGCCAGTCAAGTCGTATGCGCCAACATCAAAGTTTGCCCAATTGACTGATGAACAGACGTTGACGGGTATTTCGTCGAATGGGTTGTTTACTATTGACCCGAGGTTGAGTGGCACAAAGTTGGTGAATGACAAAACGTACAAGGCATACAAAACCACCAACAACCAGTTTCAGACATTGGCAACTACCGACAAGGGCTATATTGCGTTGGGGTCCGGCAAGGGTGATATCAGGCTTTTCGATAGATTAGGTGCTAATGCGAAGACGGCGTTGCCGTCGTTGGGGGATCCGATTATTGGGATTGATGTGTCGAAGGATGGTAGGTGGTTACTTGCCACATGCAAGACGTACTTGTTGTTAATTGATAACAAGATCAGTGATGGTCAAAAGAATGCTGGCAAGTTGGGGTTTACGAATTATTTCGACAAGGACAAGAAGCCCACGCCAAGACGACTTGCGTTAAAGCCCGAGCACGAAGCGTATATGGTGAGAGAGAATGGAGGGAAACAGTTGCTGTTTACGCCTGCGTATTTCAATACTGGCCGTGACTCTAAAGAAACTACAATCGTCACCTCGTTGGGCAAGTATGTTGTTACGTGGTCGATGGGCAAAGTGTTGTTGGACAAGGAGAACCCGTATTTGGTGAAGAGGTACACGCAAAACGTTATTGCTGATAATTTCAAGTTTGGGTCGAACAACGAAGTGATTATGGCGTTACAGGATGATGTTTCTATGGTAAGTAGACGTAGTTTAGCTAACCCAAAGAATGTATTTAAGTAAATATATATATATATTACCAAAACCTAAATGTTTGTTTCGTTTCTTGTAGCCATATTCTTCTGAACGCATTAGCTTTTTGCCATCGAGTGGGTTTAAAGTCGTGGATATCGAACTCGGTGAGTTTGGAAGCGTCAGGGAATTCCTGGTAGGGTATACGATTGATTCGGGCGTGAACTTTGCGTACCCAGTTGTTGAATCCTGGTGATTCGATGAGGAGTCTGTACAAGTATTCTTGGAGTGAGTTTGGTGGAGGTTTCATTGGTGAGGAGCACTAGTCGTCAATTTTGGGAAGCTTTTTTTTTGGGTTGCTGTTTTGGGCGAAATGTAAACAAACTCATCACAAAAAAAAATCTGGCCAATGTCCTTTACTTTTCTTCTTTCACCAACCATGTCAGCACCCGACGAGATTGAATTAGATTTTAATGATATAATACCAGCAGAGCTTCCGCAGAGCAGGATATCGTTGCCTCCAGACTATAGCAGCACCAATCATATTACGAACGAATTGTTCCAGGTGACCAGAGATAAGAACCGCCATCCTAAACGGTTGAACAACGATAAGATCCAGAAAATGATTCGGGACCTAGAGGAAACAGATTACGAGCTAGATGATGTGGTGAGGACGAGAGTGTTTAAAGGGAGACTAAAAAACCGACACAGCTTTAGCCAAGTGCGTTCTGACTTGAATGAGTACTTTGATGAAAACAAAGAGAATCGGGATAAGCCGTCGAAAGTTACAAAGAAAAAGTCGCCGGTGCCCATACTACAGCCAATCACCAATAGTTCCAAACCCAAACGAGTGTGTTTGCCGAAACACACGGTGCTACGTCCACGGAAACCTGCGCTCAAACAAGATGGGGCCACTACGATATTTCTTATGGAGTCGCTGTCGGGACTAGTTAATGATGCGACCAAGTATGCTACTGAGCTCAATAGTTCGCAGTGTGAGGACTTTCCACTACCGGAACACGAGAATGAAGTGGTGCAGATTCCGACCAATGAAGATGATAACCCGAAAATGGCGATTATCAGGATGTTCAAGACCAAGAGGGTTGGGAGCGAGCAGGAGAATGGGGTGCAGGTAGTTTCACAGACGGCACCCACCAAAAAGACAGTTAAATGGGCCACGAATTTAGAATGGTAAATAGATAGTACAAATAAAAAAAATAAAAGTGGCCATGCTATTAAAATGTGCGACGAAAAAAAAAAAAAGTGTTTGTTGTCCTCTTTCTTTCTTAACCATCCGCCATGTCTACGTTTTTTGATGAAATGAGCAAATCGTTTGCTGACGTCAAGGTCAGTGACGGTAAGATTGATACTGCTGACTTTTTACAAGCATCTGAGTCGTTGGTTAAGTTGTTTGATCTTTTAGGGTCGTCTGCATTTACTGTGGTCAAGTCAGATATGACGGGAAACATTACGAAGATACGTAACAAGTTATTAGAAGATCCAGCCAACTCCGCCACTTTACAGGATTTGGTGCTTACTGAAGCCAAGACCAAGACCAAAACTGCCACGCAAGGTTTGTTGTGGTTGTCTCGTGGGTTGCAATTTACAGCACAAGCTATGAGAGAGACAGTTGATGCTCCTGGTAAGGAATTGACCGTTACATTCACTGATGCATACACCAAGACGTTGTCTAAGTTCCATGGTATGTTGGTCAAGCCAGTTTTCAAGTTGGCGATGAAGGCGTGTCCATATAGAAAGGACTTTTTTGAAAAGTTGGGTGCTGATCAAACTAAGGTTGCTGAGCAATTACAAAAGTGGTTAGAGGCATTAGAAGGTATTGTTAAGATTATTATGGACTTTTTTGCATCTGGAAACTATGGTAAGGGTTTATAGACTATATACTTTCTTCACCGATTTTCTTTGTTGCTTCCATCAATTCGTGTAGCTGTCCGATTTGTTCAGGCGACATTTTGTCGAGATCATCTTTACTCAACTTTCCGTGCAGCCAAGACCCGCCGTCGATCTGTTTCAAGTAGTCTTGCCATTCGGTTAAGAAGCCGACGATGTGGAGGGGGTTGTCGATCTTTTTATGGTCTTTGAACTCCTTTTTCACATACTGGTCGCCCAAGTACCGCAACTCTTGGGGCAACTTGCGGTGGTGGGCACGTAAGATTGCACGGTATAATGGGAGCGGTGGGAGTATAGGGGAGGTGATTCTCTCTGGACGACGTGGTTTCACAAGTCTAACAACTGATGGGTGCATGGTGGGTGGTGTTTGTGAAATACCAAAACAAAACAATGACTATTGCTTTTTTGGTTGAAAGCTAAAAAAAAAATTTTATTTTTGGTTGAACATTTCCCAAATAGGAATATGTCTAAAACAAAATATTTTTACTAAAAATGGATTATGGTCGAACAACCAAGATATATATGAAGGGTTGACTTCCCACATCCCAAATAATTTTTGGGCACCACTTTCTTTTTCAACTAACGAACGATGAAATTTTTATTATTATTATTGGCCGGTGTTGCCATTGCTGAATCAAGTGTTGAAGTTGCCCCAAGTGAAGTTGTCCCAAGTGTTGAAGTTGTCCCTAGTGTTGTCCCAGTTGAAGCTGTTTCTGACTTACAAATAAAAGCCAGTGTAGCCAGTCCTGCTGCTAGTCCTACTGCTGCCACAACTTCTGGCTCATTATTTGGAGACTTGGTAGATGGTCTTTTTGGTGGTGCCCAAAACTCAAGTGCGATAGCTACTCCAACCACCACTGCTACTGCTGCACAAAGTACAGGTGGGTTCTTAGATGGTTTATTTGGTGGAAGCAATACTGTTGCCAACTCTACTGGCTCTTCTGATGGAAGTTTGTCTGATTTATTTGATGAATGGTTTGGTCCATCTAACTATACCAAAACTGCAGGCGCTCCATCTTCATCTACAGGTTCGATTTTAGATGGTTTATTTGACGATTTGTTTGGCGATTCAGGGTCAAACAGTGTGTCAACAAACACGGGCTCAACCTCTTCTAGTGGCAGTTGGATTGATGATCTTTTGAACGAATTCTTGGCTCCTTCGAACAGTTCTGATTCCACTGCTCCATCATTTGACGGTGGTGACCTTTTGAATGATATTTTGGGTATTGGTGAAAACTTGGCTGAAGATTTGTTTTCCAATATTGATGGTAAGAGTATTTTGACGGGTGTTTTAGGTTTTGCTGGCGAAATTTTCGATGATTTGTTTAGCTCGTTTGGGTCTTCTAGTGGTGGGTTTTTGAGTTCATTGTTGAATTCAATTTTTGGTGACTCTGGCTCTTCTTCTTCTTCTTCTTCTTCCTCCGTGCCATCTACATCGATTTCTGATATAGTTTCTGATGTTTTTACATCACTTTTCGGTGGTATTCTTGGTGGGTCAAGTGGGTACACTGGATCTACAAGCAAAGTTTGTACTTTGAAAAAGAGATCTCTTGAGAAGAAGGAAATCAGAAAGCTTGTTAGAAAGAGTGTAAACAAAGTAATTGCCAGAAGACAACAAGCCATTGCTGAAAAGAAACAAGCCAATGCCAAAAGAGAGTCCGTAGTTTTAGCCTAATTTGTATAATAAATACCCTTTATAAAAAAAATTAATACAATACGAATATTATTTTTAGAATTTCCCAACTTAGTAAGTCAAGAGCACTGACAGATTAGGGGTGGTCGCCCCTCTTGTTGTCTTTGTGTGTATTACTGTATTTGGACTTGCAATTAGGTTTATTACTGTATTGGGAATAGAAAAAAAAAATTTGTTTTCTTTTTTTTTAGGTGCAAAATAATTTCCCAATTGAGTTGTACTGTATTGTTGGAGGTTAGCAAATATATATCTACCAATCTGCTGTAAAGTAAAAAAATTTTCTGGAGATCTCTTTTGTTTCTTTTGAAGCAAACTTTCAATCATTCGTTACAAACTATAGTTCAATCATGAAAGTAACAGCTGTCAGTTCGGTGTTACTAACAGTTGCTGCATTGACCAATGCAAATGAAATTGACAAGAGAAGTTTTTTTGGTGATCTTTTTTCAGGATTAACAGGGAGTAAGGCAGCAGCTCCAGCGGCAGCTCCAGCTGCACAACCAGCTGCACAACCAACTACTCAATCACCAGCTGACCAACCAACTGTACAATCACCAGTTTCATCTGACCAACCATCCACTGCACAACCAGTTGCTCAAAATAATTTATTATTAGATTCTTCAAATAGTACTTTAGTTGTGCCAAGTTCATCCAAATCTTCAACAACCACACGTTCCACAGCTGGTTTATTAGATAATTTGTTAGGAGGAAGTGGTGCCACATCTAGTGAAGCATCATCCAGTGAAGCACCATCCAGTGAAGCACCATCCAGTGAAGCACCATCCAGTGAAGCACCATCCAGTGAAGCACCATCCAGTGAAGCACCATCCAGCTCATCAAGTGAAGCTTTGTCTAGCAGCTCAACAACCAAACGACCAACTGCTGCTGCTAAAGGTTTTTTCGGCGATTTGTTTGGTACTCAGTCAAGTGCATCTGAAACTGATGATGAAGATTGTGTTGAAGAGACTGAAAGTCCAACAAGTGCTCCAGCAAGTGCTCCAACTACGTCCAAGGTTGCTACTACTACCGGTGGTGGACTCCCAAATATATTGTCAGATCTCTTTCCTGGAAAATCAAGTGCTCCCATTTCCAGTGCTGAATCTAGCCCAACTGTTGCTTCTAGTACTACTGGATTCCCAAATATATTGTCGGATCTTTTCCCTGGCAAATCGAGTGTTCCAAGTTCCAGTGCTGAAACTAGCACAACAGTTGCTTCTAATACTACCACTAGTGGTGGTGGTTTCCCAAACATTTTATCGGATCTTTTCCCAGGGAAATCAAGTGTTCCAAGTTCCAGTGCTGAAGAGGATGACGAAGAGTGTGAAGATCCAACGGAATCCGTAACCTCGAATTCTAGTCCTACTGGAGGGATTTCAATTCCAACCTTTCCAATCACCAGTCAAAGTAAAACAAGTGTCTCGTCAGTTGTTTCAAAAAGCACTTCTGAAGATGATGATGATGAAACTGAGTGTGAGACAGACATTCCAACGATCATTCCAAGTGGGTCTGTCCTTCCAACAACGTCAGTTCTTCCAACTATTATCCCTACTGGATCAGGATCTATTACTATTCTTCCAACTAAATCTGCTACTTCTGATGATGATGATGATGAGACTGATTGTGAGACAGACATTCCAACAATTGTGCCAACTGAGTCAGCCACTATTATCCCAACTGGGTCTGGTTCTGTAACTATCATTCCAACTGGATCAGGATCTATTACTGTTCTCCCAACAAAGTCTGCTACTTCTGATGACGATGATGATGAGACTGATTGTGAAACCGATATACCAACGATCATTCCAACTGGAACAGCCACTATCAAACCAACTGGATCAGGATCTATTACTGTTCTCCCAACAAAGTCAACCACTACTGATGACGACGATGACGAGACTGATTGTGAAACTGAAATTCCTACTATCCATCCAACTGTGTCAACCACTAGAACATTTACTTCCGATGGGGTGCCAACAACTCAAACACTCACCACGAAATTACCTCCAACCACTAATCAACATACTGAAACGGAAGTTGTTTCTATCACATATACTGGTGGTGGTCAGACATTTACCACTTATCTTACACAATCTGGTGAAATCTGTGATGAAACTGTTACGTTGACAATCACAACCACATGTCCACTGACGACTGTTGCTCCAGGTGGACAGATATATACTACGACTGTGACTGTTATTACCACACACACTGTCTATCCAGATGACTGGGAAGATGATGGCTATGAAGGGGAAGACAATGCCGGTGGTTCTGCCAGTGGCTCCTCTGATGATGGTGAATGGGAATGGTATGAAGAAGATGATGGCGAATGTGTGCCAACAGGTGGATCAAGTTCTGGATCTGGCACAGGCTCTTGGTGGGGTTCTGGTGCTGGATCAAGTGGTGGTACTACTTCTGGTTCTGGTTCTGGATCAAGTTCAAATTCTGGAGCAAGTTCTGGTGGTACCTGGGGTGGATCTGGAAATGATTACGTTTGTCCTGGTGAAGAAGGTTATGACGATGAAGAGCCAGACAATGGTGGCAGCTGGTGGGGTGGTTCGGGATCTGGTTCAAGTTCTGGATCCAGTTCTGGTGTTAGTTCAGGTGATTCCGGTTCTTCTTCAGTTACTGGTGGATCGTCTGGAAGCTGGTGGGGTGGATCTGGTAACGATTATGTTTGCCCTGGTGAAGATGGCTACGATGATGAAGATGATCAAACTCCTGAACCAGAGTGTGACGATGAGGATGATAGCTGGGATGATGATGAAGAGTGTGATACACAAGCTGCTAAGGAAGTTGTCAACTCGGTTACTGTTGCTGCTGAAAGTGTTTATCCATCTACCACTGCTGCCAGTTTGACCACATCATGGATATCGACACAAACTGCCCAATCAGTCACACAAATTGAGAATATTGGTGGTAAGGTTTCTGCCAGTGGACTTTTTGTTGTTCTTGGGTTGTTGTTGATATAAGGGGATTGTTACAGGATATATAATTGCAGGCAGTTTTSATCCCCAAACATGGAATTGTCTTGAAAAAAAAAAAATTATTTTTGCTTATTTCGTTAACGTTAGATTTATTATTTTCCAGCCTAGTAGTTTAGTTAGGTACATTTTTAGTTTAATACCAAAGATTTTTAAGAATAGAGGAAATTGTAGAAATAATTTTTGAAAAAAAAAAATGAGAGGTTCTTGGAAAAAAAAAAATAATGACACCAAGGAGATTCGAACTCCTGCATCTTACGATAGTAGAAACCCCTGGATCGCAGGAGAAGAATAATTCTTGAGTCTACCGCCTTAGACCAACTCGGCCATAGTGCCAAATAATGAGAGAAAAAGATGGTAATTAATTGAGATGGTTAAAAATGTAGAGTAGTCATGGTTCTGGAAGTAGCAGAATTAGTGGATTCTGTTGATTTAAGGATGGCTATCAAGCAATAGCAGAGTGTGGAGTACAGAAGTAGAGCAATGTGTATTTATTTATCAGTAGAAACTAGATTTTTGCTTAAGAATTTGGTCAAAATTTCCACCAAAAAATAATCACCTCAGGATAGTTGTTGTAGAGTCGACTGACTCAAGTAAAGAACGGATTGCAATTTAAAGTAGTTGGMCCGTTAAGCTAGCTCAGTAATGTCTGACTTGGTGATTTGGTGTATCTACGGTTAGAACTTGTTGAACAGAATAAACACTTGAAATATATAGCTATATAAAATATTTCTTTTCTTATTCCTGYACTATCTGTATATGTCTTGTAGAACAGAGCCCYTAATTRCCAAACTGGTTTAAAAAGCTGTCTACATCAAACTCTTCGTTTACGTGGTCGCCATTGTCGAGCAATGTCATGTTCAACCCGTCTAGTATCAGCTCGTCGTTTTCAAGTATGTTGTTCATGTCCAAGTTGTTGTCTGTGGTGGCAGGTACTTTGTCGTCCAATTTTAGGTCCTCGTAGTCCATGTTGGACAACATGTCTTCGTCGTTGGTATTGTCGTTGATGTCAAAGCCAATAAAGTCGTCAAAGTTGTCAAACTTTTGTGGGGCGGTCTCTGCTTTCTTTCTGGCCTCCTCTGCCTTCTGTTTGTTTTACACTTTTCGTCTTTAATTATAGTTTCGAAGAATTTCCTAGGAACTTAAGAACTTGTAGGAGAATGCTAATAAAAAGTTGTATTTCTTAATTGAAAGTTATAATCGTAAGAATATATTGTATAAAAGATGAGTTGATAAAGAAAAGATATAAAAAGTCCTATAAAAAAGTATTGTAAAATAAAAGTATATAAAAATCAAGTAAAATAGAATATTTGCACACAAATTAAAAGTAGTGCAAATTTGACAGAAAAGTAAAATAAAACACTTCTTCGCTTCCTCTGCTTTCTTGRCCTCTTCTTCCTTCTTGGCCTCTTCTTCCTTCTTTCTTGCCGCTTCTTCTTTGACTTTCAATTCGTCAAGTTTCTTTTTCTTTTCAACCATAACGCCGAGACACCACTCTGCATCATCGAGTTTCGACACTGTTTGGTCTAGAATAGCATGGAAGTTTTGGATTTCGCCGTTGAGCAGTTGGGTTATGGATTTTTGGATTAGTTCGTTGTTGGGGCTAGTAATCACATTGCTTTGTTTTCTGTTTTGGTCGATTATCTCAAATATGTATCCTGATGATTTCAATATCTCGTCGAGTGAGTTATGTAATCTTGTTTGGAGGTTTTCTGGCATGGTGGGGGGAAATAAAGGTGTGATAAAATTATTCTTGTTGGTTTATGCGACGTTTGTGTCAGGGAAATAACWCCTTGATATATAGGRACATCTACACCCAGAGTGTAGACGGAGACACGACCTCCGAAGGATCGGTCTGTTGAGGAAGTATATATCTACATACGCACACATAGTGATTAATATACTATCAAGTGTTCACTGATACTCAGATTCCATTAATATAAGTCGTGCGTATTAGGTCAACATTGGTGAAAAATTTGCACTCATCGAGAGCCGGGAATTAGTATAAAMAGAAGAGAAAAGAAAGGTATTTAGGATATAGAGACCGAGTTTCAGTMGACACTTTTAGTGGGCGTAAACTTTATTTACTCTGTTTTTTGCTTATTAAAAATTAATGCCTATCGTGTACYAGGACTAATTCTCACGAATATTCCGTGTATACAAACAGTTCCCTTCACTCTTTTCGCAGTTCCTCTCCAGAGGCCATAGAATGCACTCCTTTATTAGTACAGTTTATATCTTGTGAGTCAACAGTAAATCTTTTATGTGTAGTTGTAGGTCAAGCAGTGTGAATGTTGTAGTATAGAAAGATCCACTAGAAGTATGGCTGTTTTGGTTGGGCTCACCAAGATGTCTGATTTAGCACTGCAAAGTTTTTGCCAAAATGAGAAAAGTTGTACCGTCTCACCAAAAAATTGGGTGGAATAAAAACTTTCAAAAACAGTTYACTTTSCACCACAGATGTATCCAACACATTGACGTTGTTTGTGAACTAGTAGTCATTTGCGGCTGCTTAGAACCAATGGAAGAATCTCGTGATAGTTCTGTTCAATTTGACGGAGCAGCAGATCATCCAATTGTCTTCTAACAACAAGGTCAGAGTCTTCAACTACAAATAGCTCTCGCCAGATTTGCCATAACATTATCTTTCGTGCCAGCAACGAATCAACACAGCAGGATGGAAAAACACCGATTCACGAACACCTAGAGTACACGTATCTAGCTATAACACGAGCAGTAAGACGGATTTTAAAAGGAGCTGGAAAATATAAACGTCAAGAGAAATCAAAAAAAACGATTAATAWTACCACGCTCATGGATTCGKGTTCAGATTGAACATCAGTCTCAGCAAACATGGAAAGTTAACAATTTTTGTTGTCTATGAATTACMGAACCAGGGGAAATGGCAAAACATTACACCAAGAAATGATGAGACAGCTAACCCTAGAATTATGGCACAAGTCTCAAAGGTGAGTAAGCGATGCTGTTGAATCTGGTTATGTCCATAATACTACTTGAAATGATCTAATTAGAAGTTTAATAAATATACGATTATGCAATGCAAGACTGGGGCAATTTCAGGTTCCTCTCTATAAGACCGACTGCTACTCTTTTAACTATACACCCAGACAGGACAGGATTGCAATGGCCAAAGCTATAATATAGCTGACGACAAGCAGTATCCTAGGTGTTTATTGAGAATCAAAAGATTTGAGCGAGGTGTATTGGCTTGAGCTTGCCAATGATTCAACGTATCTAATACCTCCATAACAAGGCTCTTTTGAATTGAATGACATCAAAGTTGAAGTTTTTGAGGAGGGAGCAACAAAAGACAAAGAGTTTAGTAGATTGCACAACACGTAACTTCGGCCAACAGTATTTCGACCATTTTCTGTAGAGCACTAAAAAAAATGCATGCGAAATTTGAACACGACAAAAAAAAACCACAGCAACTGATACCCACCAACCAATGCTGGAAGAAGATACGTCATCAGATAGAGTACCCCCACCAAATCCAAATGCATTTGTTTGTGGTGTTAGGTCTAGGAAGACATTGCTAATTTGACCATTGTGGTTACGGAATAGTTTACCGACAAGCCAGAGAAAGAGATTTTGGGGTTGTCGTGGATGGATCAAGTCCATGATTGATAGAATCAAAGATATGGAGAGAAGATACTTGTATTATGAGAGCAATAATCTGGGGTTAATGGCACACTTGGGGGAGSATAAYGTGAGTCCCAAATYGTTATGTCGAATGCGATAGATTTTGGAGTTGTTGACGATTCGGAGGAGCCTGCGGTGTACACCACTTTTTTGCCACGCCCATATCTGCCCTAGCCAGGGTTAATTTGGTGCTACATGAGCACCCCGTTGTCAAGTATAAGACCWTCACTAGGGTYAGAGGTGGTGATGAGCCGTTGTTGAGTGGGGAAGAAGAGAGGTAYGGCACAGAGGATGAACGGGATACTGARACACCTTTGGTGGAGCATAACTATGAYTGGTCGTTGCAGTATTTGCCTGGTTTACAATTCGGGGTGRTKAGTATTAGAAGGAGTTAAYAAGACTGTGCAAGAATCACTAGCCTCTGAACACCTGGACAGTGGTGGTGTTTTCCCAGTTTTTGGTGTTGCCTGTKGTGCCATTTATTACCAAGTTTAACCGGTATATTGTCTTGGGGTTGYTGGTGGTAGGCAAGTTTGGGAACAATTTTAAGGCTATACCCGATGGGTTTTCAAAAGARAAGGGCAACTACATCTACAAGGAGTATCATGTTGGGTATGCAGGTGGAAGTGGTGTGTTTCTGGGGAGATATGGTGCCGGCCTACCAGGAGGTGGTGCATTAYAGTCCGAACTGGGTGACTTGGGCGAACAAAGAGAGGGGRTTAGTAGGGGTAGTGAAGYATGTAGATGTATAGAAAGACACCTCGAATGGCAAGACTAACTGTAGGCCAGAAACTCTGAATTGGAGGATAAACCCATGTCTATAAGACATCAAGCACAGTTGTAGAGGAAAAGTCATTCAAGGAGTAATCAGATCATAAAAATGACAGTAAAGCTTACATAAAAACGCGGTAACGACAGGTGAAGAGAAATTTGTCGATCAAATTCCATCSCGAAGGTTCTTCATCAGAGATAGTGTTGAATTTTCCCAAAATTTWTTGGACATCTTCAGATGTAGCCCCAGCCAAGACTAACCAAGGGGGGGGGCACTGATTTAATTTACGAAAGTCTAACTGCCAACAAGAGCGACTTGTACGTGTTAGCAACTCCGAATTCAAAGTCCCTCAAGATCAAGCTAACACTATCAATTGCCTAACGAATTTGAACAACTCTAAAACTACCCCCTGCTGTAATCACCACAACAATTAACCCACTCGTTAGCCCACACTAGCAGTTCTGTAACCAATTCAAAATGATCTAACTTACTGCTCTAATTTGCAGCAATATCAACAAATGCTTTAATCTGGTGATCAATTTGAATATCTCTAGAACTCTCAACTCACTGTACCAGAACTATTTAAACCAGATTTAACAACCMCAATTCAACCAATTTGACACACTATCAAATGAGCACAGTAATTGAATATCTCTCTTGGAAACTACACGTGAGAAACAGTGAATAGCTATTTTCGACCAATGTATTAACCGGATGGCAAAATTGAGTAACTTTACAATTGATTTGGAACTCTCTTCAAATTTCAACCACTTTGAGATTGAACAACTACCTGAACCAGGAACTCAACCCTTGATTTAGACCAATCTTAAAACTAATTCAACAACAACACAACTAGTTTGGAACTCTCTTCTGAAATGAGCCACTCGGAATTTCAACAACTCCCTGAACTTCAATTACAACTCTCTCAAATAAACCAATYTCTAATTGAACAACAACCCCAATAGTTTAAAACTCTCTTCTYGTTTACAACTACTCTGACTTTGTACAAATCACTGTACCGGAACTACCCTTGATTTAAACCTCTCTCAACACTAACTSTAAAACAACTACACCAATTTGAAACTCTCTTCAAATTTGAMCTACTCTGAGATTGAAAAACTATATCAAAATTAAACTTATTCACTGATTTGAACCACTTTCATACCTAATTGAACAACCCCCCAGTTTGGAACAACATTCCYATTTTGAAATACTCTATACCTCAACAACTCCTCGAACCCAAATTAAAACGCTCTCAAATAAACCACCCTCTAATTGAACAGCACCCTACCCAAGTCAAACATCCGTACARTCAATCAACTATCTAAAGCATCCGCACACCCAAYTCATTCTCACACACATCCGGACTAAAGGGGGTGCAAGCACCCCAAAAAGAAAAAAAAAAAAAGGTGAGCATCCGTACGGTTGTGGTGCGGCAGTTGGAGAAGTGTTGCTCACTCGAGGTGTGTGGCCTCTATTGGCTAGAAAATTATTGCTAAATCTAAACTTGTTTGTGTGACTCTCGCTTTGCTCGGGTGCTCGCTTGAAGTTAGACATCCGTGGTCAACAGAAAAAATGCGCAACAATGCGCAACAACACCCCACAATGCGCAAAAATACGCACAAAMATACGAACACATCTCTACCTGCTCTACCTGCTCTATCAACACAACCTACAAGGACCCCCCGTGTTGTTCCATACTAATGGAAACGCGGAAAAAAGATGGCAAAAATTTTTTTGCTAACAAATTTTGTTAGGCGCGAAAAAAAAGATGGCAAAGATTTTACAAGYTGTCAAAAAAAGATGACAAAAATTTACCAAGTTTTTTTGGGGTTTTTTTGGGGTTTTTTTTAGGCTTATATAGRTTGTTTAGGGGCGTAGGAATAGGATGGGCTGTGTTTGGGAGCAAACGGAGCACTGGTTGCCGAGATATGCGCGGTTAAAGGTGGGTGAGTAGAAAAGGCGGAAAAACAGTAGGTAGATRCCCACTTTTTGCACTTTTTAAAGCACCACTAGATAGCTCTCACTCTGTAGATTCTACCTATCAAGGTTAGAAGTYGATACCTCTTTTGGTTGTTGAGCTAGAGCCCGTTTTAGTCAGTTTTGGCCGATTTTACGACATTTTTTTGTCATCTTTTTTTTAACTATGCGACTTTTTTTTGGTGGTGCGACATATTTTTGCCATCTTTCTTGGGGGTGCGACTTTTTTTTGCCATCTTTTTTTGGTGGTGCGACATTTTTTGTCATCTTTAATTTTGTATGGGGATTTTTTGCCATCTTTTTTGAGGCGACGACATTTTTTGCCATTTTCGGGAATAAGTTATTTCCGAGGAGAGGAAAATTTTGGGCTCGAGTTTGCAAAAATTCTGAGCTAAAAGTTGGTTCTAGTTGGGGTGAAAATGGGGAAATTCAAACAAAGAATTGATGCACAGCAAATAATAGAGTTTTAGACTTGTAATTGTGTATAGTAAGAGAATTAACTTCAAAGAAGAAGCAGGAGAATAGAATTTACTGAAAGGAGTAAGGGAAGTCTATTTTTGAGTTTAAGATGGCAAAAGTTAAATTTAGAAACAGCTAAACAAGTCAGAASAACTATTAAMGTTGCGACTCTATTGTGAAGTTTAGTGGGTAAGTTATTTGACTGTTTTGGAGGCAGTTGATTGTGTAGTTGTGAAAATCGGGGTGCCGGTGGGAGACCCGTGGGTGATCGGTGAGCSRGGGACACGTCAACAAAAAAAGATGGCAGAAAAAAAGCTGACAGAAAAAAAAAGATGGCAAAAAAAAGATGGCAGAAAACATCACTTTTCTTCTTCAACAACCAGGCAAGG
>NC_032093.1:1187221-1190845 GCF_000182965.3 Candida albicans SC5314 | reverse complement strand
GTAATTTGGTGAAAAATTTGCACTCATCGAGAGCCGGGAATTAGTATAAAAAGAAGAGAAAAGAAAGGTATTTACGATATAGAGACCGAGTTTCAGTCGACACTTTTAGTGGGCGTAAACTTTATTTACTCTGTTTTTTGCTTATTAAAAATTAATGCCTATCGTGTACCAGGACTAATTCTCACGAATATTCCGTGTATACAAACAGTTCCCTTCACTCTTTTCGCAGTTCCTCTCCAGAGGCCATAGAATGCACTCCTTTATTAGTACAGTTTATATCTTGTGAGTCAACAGTAAATCTTTTATGTGTAGTTGTAGGTCAAGCAGTGTGAATGTTGTAGTATAGAAAGATCCACTAGAAGTATGGCTGTTTYGGTTGGGCTCACCAAGAWGTCTGATTTAGCACTGCAAAGTTTTTGCCAAAATGAGAAAAGTTGTACCGTCTCACCAAAAAATTGGGTGGAATAAAAACTTTCAAAAACAGTTCACTTTSCACCACAGATGTATCCAACACATTGACGTTGTTTGTGAACTAGTAGTCATTTGCGGCTGCTTAGAACCAATGGAAGAATCTCGTGATAGTTCTGTTCAATTTGACGGAGCAGCAGATCATCCAATTGTCTTCTAACAACAAGGTCAGAGTCTTCAACTACAAATAGCTCTCGCCAGATTTGCCATAACATTATCTTTCGTGCCAGCAACGAATCAACACAGCAGGATGGAAAAACACCGATTCACGAACACCTAGAGTACACGTATCTAGCTATAACACGAGCAGTAAGACGGATTTTAAAAGGAGCTGGAAAATATAAACGTCAAGAGAAATCAAAAAAAACGATTAATATTACCACGCTCATGGATTCGKGTTCAGATTGAACATCAGTCTCAGCAAACATGGAAAGTTAACAATTTTTGTTGTCTATGAATTACMGAACCAGGGGAAATGGCAAAACATTACACCAAGAAATGATGAGACAGCTAACCCTAGAATTATGGCACAAGTCTCAAAGGTGAGTAAGCGATGCTGTTGAATCTGGTTATGTCCATAATACTACTTGAAATGATCTAATTAGAAGTTTAATAAATATACGATTATGCAATGCAAGACTGGGGCAATTTCAGGTTCCTCTCTATAAGACCGACTGCTACTCTTTTAACTATACACCCAGACAGGACAGGATTGCAATGGCCAAAGCTATAATATAGCTGACGACAAGCAGTATCCTAGGTGTTTATTGAGAATCAAAAGATTTGAGCGAGGTGTATTGGCTTGAGCTTGTCAATTATTTAATACCTCCATAACAAGCCTCTTTTGAATTGAATGACAYCAAAGTTGAAGTTTTTGAGGAGGGAGCAACAAAAGACAAAGAGTTTAGTAGATTGCACAACAYGTAACTTCGGCCAACRGTATTTCGACCATTTTCTGTAGASCACTAAAAAAARTGCATGCGAAATTTGAACACGACAAAAAAAAAACCACAGYAACTGATACCCACCAACCAATGCTGGAAGAAGATACGTCATCAGATAGAGTACCCCCCACCAAATCCAAATGCATTTGTWTGTGGTGTTAGRTCTAGGAAGACATCGCTAATTTGAYCATTGTGGTTACGGAATAGTTTACCGASAAGCCAGAGAAAGAKATTTTGGAGTCGTCGTGGATGGATCAAGTCCATGATTGATAGAATCAAAGATATGGAGAGAAGATACTTGGCCAGGTATTATGAGAGCAATAATCTGGGGTTAATGGCACACTTGGGGGAGGATAATGTGAGTCCCAAATYGTKATGTCGAATGCGATAGATTTTGGAGTTGTTGACGATTCGGAGGAGCCTGCGGTGTACACCACTTTTTTGCCACGCCCAATATCTGCCCTAGCCAGGGTTAATTTGGTGCTACATGAGCACCCCGTTGTCAAGTATAAGACCATCACTAGGGTCAGAGGTGGTGATGAGCCGTTGATGAGTGGGGAAGAAGAGAGGTACGGCACAGAGGATGAACGGGATACTGAGAAACCTTTGGTGGAACATAACTATGATTGGTCGTTGCAGTATTTGCCTGGTTTACAATTTGGGGTGGTTAGTATTAGAAGGAATTAACAAGAYTGTGCAAGAATCACTAGCCTCTGAACACCTGGACAGTGGTGGTGTTTTCCCAGTTTTTGGTGTTGCCTGTKGTGCCATTTATTACCAAGTTTAACCGGTATATTGTCTTGGGGTTGYTGGTGGTAGGCAAGTTTGGGAACAATTTTAAGGCTATACCCGATGGGTTTTCAAAAGAAAAGGGCAACTACATCTACAAGGAGTATCATGTTGGGTATGCGAATGGAAGTGGAGTGTTATTGGGGGGATATGGTGCCRGCCTACCAGGAGGTGGTGCATTACAGTCAGAGCTGGGTTACGTGAGCGAACAAAGAGAGGGGRTTAGTAGGGGTAGTGAAGYATGTAGATGTATAGAAAGACACCTCGAATGGCAAGAC
The DNA here is from genome assembly GCF_000182965.3 of Candida albicans SC5314. Classification (NCBI taxonomy): domain Eukaryota; kingdom Fungi; phylum Ascomycota; class Pichiomycetes; order Serinales; family Debaryomycetaceae; genus Candida; species Candida albicans. The sequence continues at coordinate 1,188,366 of NC_032093.1, read as the reverse complement.
TAACTGTAGGCCAGAAACTCTGAATTGGAGGATAAACCCATGTCTATAAGACAYCAAGCACAGTTGTAGAGGAAAAGTCATTCAAGGAGTAATCAGATCATAAAAATGACAGTAAAGCTTACATAAAAACGCGGTAACGACAGGTGAAGAGAAATTTGTCGATCAAATTCCATCSCGAAGGTTCTTCATCAGAGATAGTGTTGAATTTTCCCAAAATTTWTTGGACATCTTCAGATGTAGCCCCAGCCAAGACTAACCAAGGGGGGGGGCACTGRTTTAATTTACGRAAGTCTAACTGCCAACAAGARCGACTTGTACGTGTTAKCAACTCCGAATTCAAAGTCCCTCAAGATCAAGCTAACACTATCAATTGCCTAACGAATTTGAACAACTCTAAAACTACCCCCTGCTGTAATCACCACAACAATTAACCCACTCGTTAGCCCACACTAGCAGTTCTGTAACCAATTCAAAATGATCTAACTTACTGCTCTAATTTGCAGCAATATCAACAAATGCTTTAATCTGGTGATCAATTTGAATATCTCTAGAACTCTCAACTCACTGTACCAGAACTATTTAAACCAGATTTAACAACCCCAATTCAACCAATTTGACACACTCTCAAATGAACCACTCWGTAATTGAATATCTCTCTTGAGATTTACACCAGTGAAAGAGTGTATAGCTATTTTCAATGAATATACTAACCGGGTGATAAACTTSAATAACTGTACAATCGATTTGGAAATCTCTTCTCAAATGAGCAACTCTAAGTTTGARCAACTCCCTGAACCAAGAACTCAACCCTTGATTTAAACCATTATCAATACTAATTCAACAACACAACTAACTTGGAACTCTCCTCTCATTTTTGAAATACTCTGAGTTTGAACAACTCCCTGAACCTAAATTACAACTCTCTCAAATAAACCGCTCTCTAATTCAACAACACCCTACCCAAGTCAAACATCCGTACGGTCAATCAACTATCTAAACCATCCATACTAATGGAAACGCGGAAAAAAGATGGCAAAAATTTTTTTGCTAACAAATTTTGTTAGGCGCGAAAAAAAAGATGGCAAAGATTTTACAAGTTGTCAAAAAAAAGATGACAAAAATTTACCAAGTTTTTTTGGGGTTTT